>NC_134711.1:204746604-204789104 GCF_049634645.1 Pelodiscus sinensis
AACAGGAAACGCTTACATGCTCTGGAGATTATTTTCATCTTTATCAATAGAAAGATAAGTGACGATATCTGTGTAATATCTTATTGTGTGGTTGCTACAAAGCTTTTATTGTCATGATGGTTTGCATGAATATTGCACTTGATTAGGAGTGCCACTAGTGAATTATATACAGAATTCTTTCCCTTCAAAACACACGTTAAACAACATAGGACCCCACACTATCACATATTTCTGAATATTTGGTTCCCATATTTAATCTGTTCACATTTCTCTTTTTCAAATACATTAGTTTAGAATTATCATTGAATGGATGAATTTAGTGACACATTAGAGCTAGATAAAGCCAATTTACATAATGGTTTAAAAACTATACTATGATTTGTGAGAAGTTTATGTGATCGCAGGCATGTACAAAATACACTGGAATGTTCCTTGGGCCTGATTCTCATTTACACTATTTATTTTGGCAGTATTAAGAGGATTTAAAGTAGGTATTTAAATGTAATGCACATTCACAGTAAGACCTCTTTATGTTGCCAGAATGGTGTAAAGGTGCCTTAGCATGAGAAGGAGTAAAGACCACAATATATAAATAAAATTTATACCACACACATAAATGTACCATGCACAGTAATTTAAAAAAATTAGGAAAACCATGAGAAACTAGCATTAACACCAATGAGATATTAAATAGCCAAAAGCCAGGAAAATCAGAAAGTTTAATGTATCTACAAAATTAACTCTAGTATGTTGCTCTTAAGCAGTTTTTTTCTATTCCTGATTCCCTAGCTAAATGTAAAAATCTTAGGCCACTACTACATATACTGAAACAAGATTTTTCAAATTTCTTCACAGTAAGGAACATTTTTTCAGAAAGAGATGGTCTCAAGGACATAATCTTTCTCATTTACCATTGCAAAGGCAACATTGCCCTCTTATCAGAGTTTGCATAGCATTCCTGTGGCAACTATAGGAATTGCTCTTCGGAAATGGTAATATTATTAATATATTTTTAGCTTCTTCCAATGTGATTTAGTAACTGTACATGAGAAGAGTCAGTACCATTTAGCCTGCTAGGACTCCAGAAAACACACCAAAAAGCCCTTTGTGGGCTAGAAGTGGTACTGTTGGAGAACCTCTATTTCAACATAGGCCAAAAAATATACAAGTTTACTGCAGCAAAGATGTGTCAGAAGAAATATTAACTTATGGAAATTGCTGACTTCTGAATTGTTGGCTTCTCAAAATTAATGTTGTACTCATTCAAACACTGATTTTTATGTTTGCTTTCATGTAACACCACATTTATTTAAAGCAGAGGTTCTCAAACTTTTTAGGCTCCAGAGCCGTTTACATGCGTGAAAATTTATGCAGAGCCCCAGTGGTCCACTGATGGTATGTGTTGTACCTATCGATGTGTCCAGTTTGTCAACCTCGCAGAGCCCCTGGAGATGTCTCACAGAGGCCTGGGGCTCTGTGGAACACAGTTTGAGAAACACTCATTTAAAGTAAGAGAAAATATTAAGAGTATTCAAAGTAGGCAAAAAAGTTACAATTCTTGTACTCCTTTTAAAATGTCACCAAACACAGGCTCTGTATGGCAAGGGGGAACCCAGCTCTGCGTTTCTGGGAGGAGCAGAACCTTGGGTGGAAGAGGTGGGGCTGAGGCAGCCAGACCTCAGTGTACTGCCTCGAGCTTGATGTGCTGTATCCCCTCCCCTCTGCCAGCCCTTAGTGCCTGGAGTACGTTGTGCAAGGTTCCAGCAGTGATTTAAAGGCCCGGAACTATGGCTGCCACTGCAGTAGCAACGGCGGTGGCTGGGAGCTCTAGGCCCTTTTGAATCGTCAGGCTCCAGGGAAACTGTCCCCTTTGCCCCTTCTGTTGGTGGGCCTGTGATTGAATATGTCCTGTAGCCAGTTTTGAAGGGATCAATCCCAGGATCTCAGTGCAAGAGTGAACTATCAGGTTTCAACTCCCATGAAAAGGTGAAGAGAGTGAAAGATGATCATTTATACAACTGGGTCTTATATAGCAGGCCTGTATAGATTACATACGCTGCCTTGCCTTGAACATACTCACAAACCACACACTTTCAGAATCCTAGAAACAATCCCTATATTGCCCCATTAGAGTGATCAGTGAGTGCATGTGCTTCTTAATGGAAAGTTCAAAGGTAATGACAACATTATTCTACTGATTTATAAATTATTAGCCTGTACTTAAAATTAATGTCATATTTACTAGTCAGTCATTATTTGCTATGTCATTAGCGTTCAAACAAGAATAAAAGCATAGTATGTAGAGTATGTTTCAACCCTTCTAGCCCTCACTTAAACTCTTCTTTTTTAAAACTGGTAGCATTCAAAAGTGAGGCTACAGTCCAACTACTCACTTTTATGTCACCAAGACCTCATCATTAACAACTTCTGACACATTTTCCGTACACTTAAAAAAAACTCCACGTGACCGGCTGATTTTGTGTTGAAAAATATATTTTTTTCTTTGATACTGCATTTGCATGTTCCTGGCCAGAGAATCTCAGATTCTTAGAAAGCTCTTCACAGTTCCATTAGTTATTTCTTCAGGAACTATGTAACTGGAATGATACCTGGGAAAACAGGGATTGTTCCAGCCAGAAATTAATTCCCTTGGCTGCAAAAGCAATTAACACTAAGAGCAGAAATGCTGCTATGATTAGAATCCCTACATTGTTTCTGTAAATGGCTCTTCAGTGGAAAATTATGTAACAAGTAACCATCTATACGTGGTCAATCTTTCATATTTTATTCCAAAATAGAGGGCATTTGTTCCCCCATTATATAAGGGGGAAGGGGTATGCATGTATTTTCTTACCTGTAGGAATGCCAACAATTTAGATATTTTTAAACAATTCTGATTTCCTGTAATGTTTATGCGTGAAAATCATTTCATTCACTAACGAATCTAACTTCTATTTCACACAGAGTTTCACTTTAACTATCCAGTGTTCTGACTTAGTTATATGTTTGTCTAAGAATTTAATTTCAATGGATAAAGTTTCCAGCTGGTCTTCTTGAGAATGTGTGTCACTATGGAGAGATTTCAAAAAGTTTCTGGAGTGCAGCTTTCCTGATATGACACAGAAACAAAATGTCTGCTTCTGCACCACTGAAGTTCCAGGCTTTAAAAAGTCCATAAAGTCTACTTTTAAGATTCAGACATAACTACCTGCACTTCAATCTAATTATATTCCAAGAAGTTATGCTAAGCCTGCATCAATTCTCCAAGTTTCAAGGTTTACTGTTCTATCAGCTCAATAACTCATCTGAAGCTTATCTTCGCTTGCTACCATTTGGCTTAGCTATCTTTAAACACCAGTTTTTGGAGGAGGATAATTTCTTAAGCTTCTATGCATCTGCATCTTTCCATCAATCTGATCAAGATCCTAGCTTTTCTTTCATCCATGGGGTTAAGAAAGAAGTCAGGGAAAAACCTTTAAAGAGGGTAAAAAAAAAAGAGGACAGAATATAAACTATTCTATTATGATAACTTTTATAACCACCAAAACCAGTTCCATTAAATATTTCACAGCGGAGTTTCTTATTTGTAGGTATCCCAGCCCAGTTATGCTACTTTGTTATATGTCACAATTTAAATGGAACCCATCCAAACTACTTTATAAGTTTCTTGTAAAAAAGAATATGGAGAATTCATTAAGTATCTGTTATGAGAACACCAAAATCTCAAGTGCAATCGTTAGAACTTGGCCAAGCCAAATGGACCTCGTTTGCTTTAAAGTAAGCTGCCATAACTCTGAAGTAAAAATTATTATAAACATTTTGCACATCCATATTGACATCTATTACAAGATTTTAAACTAACTTTACAAATATTAGTGAATCAAGTCTCATAACACTCTTGTGACATTTGTAATATCCCTACTTTTCAGAGAGAAACAGAGCTGTAAGGAGGCTACAGTCAAAATTTGCTAAAGAACACTTCTAAATAAATTACCTGATCCTCAAAGGCTCTAAACATCGGGGCTGTGGGCGCTCATCTTAAATGTGAATTATGGCTAAAGTGACTTGTTCAAATTTCTACAGAAAATTGGTGACAGAGCCAGGACAAGAATTCTGATCCCCTAAGTTCCAATTTTGTGCTCTAAATTAATAATCTAGCAACTAAAGTGATTCCCCTGTTAAAAGAAATAAAAGCATTATAAACAAATGATACCCAGTAACAAATATAATGTAACAAGAGTAAGTGAATCAGTTATGCAGATTGTTCAGAAATGTTATAATTCATAAAACATCTCAATAAATGAGCTAAAATAGTCTTGTCCTTTTAATTTTAATCACCCATAAACAATCTATTTGTATTTTACAAGAAAATGAATTTAGAAGTCATCTGATGAAACAGACTCAATCTATAGCTGTTATCTGTCCTATAGTAGTAGTAAGAGTCCCTTCATTCACAAGCAAAGCCAGCAGAAGAAAGAGGAGGAGGGGAGCTAAAGCAGAAGAGAGTGAGATAGCAGATAAATTCCATTTGTGCTATTAAAAAAATAGAAAAGTGAACTCAGTGGTTGAAAAGTGAGGATAAAAAGATGAAAACAGTAATCTTGCTACAGAAACCAGAGAATTATGCTCTTGCATTCCCCCCGCCCTTTTTTGCTTTCACACTGTACAAACTGTAGCACCTTGAACAACTTACTCTCCTGCTATTTCCAGCACTTTAAAGAAAGTTTCCAACATTTCTGTTTGACATATTTTTACAACAGTGAGGTGAAGACAATAAGTAAACAGGGAGTGAAGGGCTATTCAGAGAGTTGGTCAGTCACAGTAATAATAAAACAAAAACAACAAACAACCCACCCTCCCCTAAAAAAAAACAAACCCACAGACCAGACCAGAACATCTATCCTGTACGTTGTAGCCACAGACAACACATGACCTCTGACAAACAGTTTTCAGAGTAATTTTAATGCTACTCTGGATTTAACTTGACTAACTGGTAGCAATTGAGCACATCTTTTTTTGTGGCAGCAGTTATCTAAAATGCTACAATAACAGCATCAAAAGTAGAATGGTGGAAGATTGGTTTTCCATTGTGCTGCTGAACTGGCATAATGCCCACTTTAAAAGCAATTCGCTGCTCATCACTGAAATCTGGCAGACACGACACTAAATGCCTAAAGGAAAAAAAAAAAGGGTCTTGAGAAGGGGGAACCACTCCAACCACCAAGCAAAGTGTGGGGAGGGGGCAGGGAAAAGGATGATGAATTCATGTAAGAAGAGAAAATTGCAAAATAAAAAGTTTAGCACTGCATGTAGACTCAACAGGCTCTACTTAATTTACCTGAAGATTTTATTGCTGGCTTGCATTAGTAATAGCAGAACAAAACAAAAGCAAATATATATTTATGTCTCTCTATTGTTTTGATGAAGTGAAAATGTACTGAGTTACGTCAATCATTTGTCAAACACATCTTCCTAGCTTTATTTACCACTAAATATAATGAGTAAATATGTGATAATAAAACTCTTCTTTTTACATGGACAGATACATTTTTTTCTCTTACTAAATACAGGTAATGATTTAGGAAGCTTTCAAAATGTCTTTTTACTGTCAATAAAACTAATTCCATTCCCATTTTCATGTAAAAAAAGGCTTTACAAATGAAAATTCAAATTAAAATTCTGATTATAGTGTAGTGTGACAACACCTGTATTTATAATTTTACTGTCAGCTAGCTTGTACTGTTTAACAATAGCGTGAAGCAGAAAAGTAATTGGAATTTGTCTGTAGCATGCCAGATGACGACACTGGGCACTTTGCTGTGCTTAAGCAAATTTGGTTTGATGACAAAATAACTTTAGTTAGATTTTTTAGAAAACTTGAAAGGTTAAAAAAGTCGTCTTACATTCCGGGAAACCTTAAGGACTGCAGTAAGCCAAAATAGGTGAGCAGTGGCTGATGAAGAATGTATAGTATAGAGATAGTTTATGTAGAGAGACAGTTTATGGTTCCTTTCTGACAAGCATCCCTTACCAAATAAAGTGCTTCATCGCTTTTTTTTCCTGAAGCTTTTCTAAATCTTAAACCATCAGTATAAATAACACAATAATAAAAAAGAAGGGAGAAAGGACCACAAAATGGTGGCACTAGTGCAAGTGGGGGAAGAAAGAGTCTTAACGTGCTGCAATTCCATGGATTATTTTATTAAAAAAGGAAAAATGCAAACAACATGTGAAATGACAGTGAGAATGAGAGGTTATTTTAGCTGTGTACTGTTTTCATATTATACATATAGACACACACACATATACAAGCTGATGTATATCAAAAAGTAAGTGAATACTACTTACACTCTTAAAGAAGCAATATGAAAAAATTAAAGCAGTTCTCTTCTGTCAACTTGAATCTTTCAAAACTTACAAACAAATGCTAATCTCCCAACAACTTGCCTTGCTGCAGTCTACAAATGGAAAACCTATCTTTTTCATTATCCTAAAGATGAAAAAAAAGCAACATACAAAAGAAAAACAGAATGACAGTGATGTTTTAGTTTACACTAGATATGGTAACACACACAAACTGTCAAAACTATGGAGTGAAAAAAGCTGTTATCAAGCAACTGTCAAGAGAGTCCTCTGAGATTTGGAAATCTTGTGTTTATTGTAACTACTTCACATTACACAAAGAAAGAAACATCCCTTTTCTTACCATTGCTGCTAAATATCATGCAAGAGAACCTAGACTTCTCTCTCACTATTTAGATTAATTTTTTCCTTTGTAATTCTGTACTCGATAGTACTACTCCTTTCCTTTTAAGGTTTTCTATTGTATGGTCAAAGTTCAGAGAAACTGGAGGTTACATTAAACATTATTTCATTTTTGAGAACTGTCAACACCCATTTTATGTTGTTAACTTGTTGTCCATCATTTAAAGAGTGGAAACCGCGAACACCAAAATGCACAGTGAAAGTATTTTTAGCTTTCTGGAGTAGTACAGAAAGAGTGAGAGCGTGTGTAGGCAAAACTGATATTTATTAGGCATGCTTTTTAGTATCTCTTTTTATATATTGTCTAGAATTGAGAGTACATATAAAATTATAATGAACAGATGAGACTGACAGTAGGCAATAATACTCAAAGGTTTAGGCTAAGAGCATTATTGCATGTTGTAATTCACACTTAGTTTATATGGAAACAATTACACCTTGGGTAGAAATTCTGTGGTGTTTTATTATAGCCTTTAAAATATCTTTTTGTCTTTAGTTCACAGGTTGCTTTCTCAACCAACAGCAATGTTCCAGCTATACTAGCTATAAGAATAAAATTAATGCACATGAAAATTACTTTGTTATAGTTTATATCCTTCATCTTCATTTTCAAAAGTAAGTTTTTATTCAGAACACTAAATAGTATCACTTTTCTCCCCAATTAAGCATTTACTGAAGCGTTTAGAGTCCATAAAGCCCCTGGAAATCTTTGACTGGCCCTTGGATGATCTAACTGTGCATAATTTCCCAATTTGACTTGTGGGCAGTGCAGCTGTCAAACCTAGAAACACAAGGAAAGAAGCCCCAAATGCTGCACTAAGGAGCACTAGCTCCTCAGCTGGTGTAAACTGTCATAGTTCCACAGATGACAATATGCCATCATATGTATAATAAATTAAAATGTCTCAAAAAGAGGTTACTTTCCGTTAAACCTGTTAGTGAAACTTCAGCAGACATTGCAACATGACTTTGTTTTACATGACTTTGTCTCAACCTATCAATATTCCAGTGGATAGCTCAGAATTTACAATTTGTCAGAAGGCAAAATTTAAGTACAACTGCTGATGGAAGTGACATATTGAAAAAGTTTGAGAAAACTTATTTTCATACAACCCACTCCAAAATGAACTTAAAAATTCATAAGGCAGGAACTAGCTTATATATGAACTATCCAAACCACAAACAACCTCCTCCCCCCAATATATATTTATCTACAATACGGATATTTCATATTTTTGCTTAAGAAATTTACTTTTGTTTAATCTGCATTACAACTACATGTTGTGTATAATAAACATATACTATATATTATACAAATACTATATATCACACACACACACACACATACACACACACAGACACACACACACACAGACACATTATGTATTAGTTGTGTTTTATAAAATCCTTACCTACATATTTAATGAACAGATGTACTAGCTCTAATGACTCGTAGTGTAGTTCACTGGGATCCAGGCAGTGTTTTAACTGTGGATTTTAGAGACTTTCACATTTTTAATATTACAATCTTAAGTAAGGAAAAGGACTCCAGAACAGATCATTTAAGAGTGAAACAACACTTCATATAACTAAGTGTAATATGACCAGAGATGAACATTCTGAATTAGAATGAAAATCCAATTTGACACATTGTCTTTCACATACCAAATTATGCCTAAGGTTTAGCAGCTATCTCCAAATATTGGATAACCTCATATAACTAAGTGTGCACAACAGTATTTAAATACAAAAGGACAAGTTAACGCTTGAAACACTTACAGTAGTAAGTGAATCCTTACCACAACAAAGGTAATAATGTAATTCTAGATTTTCTGACCATTAAGTACTTCCTTTTCCTAGATTATAAGTGTTCTAAGGCAATGTAATAATTATTGCCTAATAGTTGCACTTTCAGGTCCATTTAAGACAGTCTTTTACTAATACTGTAATATAGTTTTTGTATTTTGAATTTTTTTGTGTGCTCAAGATAAGAAATGAAATCACTAGTTTAGTACTGAGAAATTAAGACATGAGCTAATATTCTAGCCATTTGCAAAAGCATGTTCCGTTTTAAAGCTCGACAGTGTTGCAAGATTGCACAGATATTAACTATATGCTAAAGGTCTATCCAAGTATTTACTACCCCTTAATTATAAAAGTAGTCTTGCAAGTGAAGTGCAATAAAAAGGGTAAGCAGTACACACAGTAGTGGAGGTATGGGGCAGATTGAGGGGGAGTTGTTTAACAGGTCTTGGACTTTAATTATAACTAGTTCTAATCTTAAATGAGTGTATAAGACATACTAGAGTCTGCACCATTTCCTCTTTCATCTTATATCCTGAAAAACATATGTTGGAATATTATACAGACATTCAAATAGAAGTTGAAACTCTAAAATCTGAGACTCTCTGGTCTGGCAATACCACGGATATTGCTGGACCAGAGACCTCTGCTTGGCCAGGTTCAGAAGCACAGCCCGGGCTGGGCTGGTGGTGGGGAGTGCAGCACTAGCGGGGTAGCATGGTGGGGAGCACAGCCTTGGCCAGGGCTAACAGCCAGGAGCGCAACCCCGGCTGGGACTGGTGAGGTGGGGAGTGCAGACCGGACAGGGCTGGCAAAGTGCAGGGAATGCAGACCCAGTCGGGACTGGAGGCAGCAGGGTCAGCAGCCAGGAATGTAGCCCTGTCCAGGGCTGGAGTCAACAGTTGCCAGCACCTGGACGTACTGTGGAGAGCGCAGCCCTGGCTGGGGCTGCAGGTAGTGGGGCAGCCCCTATCTGGAGCTGGTGCAGTGGGGGAAGAGGGCTAGAGACAGCTGGACAGGTGGCACGGAGCACAGACCTAGCCAAGAGCAGAACCCTATGCTTGGGTAGGGAGTCTTGACCTCTCCTTGTCCGGCAAATTCTGTGGTTTGGGACCACTCAGGTCCTGAGAGTGCTGGACAAAGGAGGTTCAACCTGTATCTATGTGTTTTAAGCCATGTTTGGTTGAGAAGATAAAAAAGGATCTAGTAGTCACCTTCATCAGCAGTTCTTAAGGGCTGGAAAAAATATGAATCCTTATGACTGAAATTCATATTAAATAACATATTAAAGTTGTCACCATCAAAATAAAGAGGTCATTCCATTAATCATGAAATTTAGAGGGATAGTGGAGGATCTACCAAGCCTATTTTACTGAACATGAAAATACAACACCAGAATATTGTTAAATTGAGTTAGCATTATCAGTGAAAAAATATGCTCTATTTCCTATTATTTATGAAGCCCTATCCTTTTCTTTCTTACCAATTACATTCCCTATCATTTCCAAAATATACAAACTGTTTTCAATCAACATATTTCTTTATTACAGTGTACAGCATGCTTGTTACTGCCTCTTTTCTATATTGAATCCTTGATTGGACAAGCATTTCAAATTTAGCATGGACTGTGATTGCACATATCACACAAATTAAACCTGCCAATCTCTTTTTGGAGGATGTCCTCTATCTACATCACCACTGAAGAGTAGCCCGAGTGTATTTGCTTAGGAGAAATGGTGAAGGAGGGAGGAAATTATTACCAGGGCAGAGTGAGAGAGACTTTCATTTTCCCTGGATATGTAACTTGTTCCTCAAGGCACTCATTTATATATATTTTATGTATAGACGTTTAAAAATCATCATGAATATTGTCATAAACTATTTGCTTTTCATTTGGTCTAATTAATAAAATCACAAAAATAAGGGACTTTGAACATTCTCTTCCAGAGGGTGGCCAGTCATACAGAATATTGATTTTAAGGTGTGGAAATAAAAATACTTTGTGGAGGACATGACCATCAACTTTCAGGTTTAGCCTTCACCCTTCAGCTTAACTGCCTGCTTCAATTCTCCATAAGTAGACAAGTCACTTCCACATACATAGTATTTAAATGACAACACAGAGCTAGTCAAATTCCTACTGCCACTGAATAAATAAAAGTTTAGATTAGAAAGGAACATGACTGCTTACAGAGATGTAATGATCCAGGTTGCTATGTGCTACATAGGGGGAAGAAAAATTAAAGTACCCTCTAAGCCTAGTTGCTGCTTTCAACTGTTCTATGTGGCCAAAAAGGCCACTCTCCTCTATCACATTCTGTAATCAAGGGCACATCTACACAGCAGGGAGAAAGTTGAATTAACAACTTCAGCTACGTCAACAGCATTGCTGAAGTCGAAATAGCTTAATTCAGCTTTTGGCACTGTCTACACAGCAGGAAGTTGAAGGAAGAGCACTCTTCCTCTGACTTCCCTTACTCCTCGTGAAATGAGGGTTACAGGATTCAGAGTAAGAAATGCTCCAGCTCACCATTATTTCAAAACAATGTCTTGCTGTGTAGATGCACTCTGTTATTTCAGAATGTCAGTTATTCTGAAATAATGCTGCTGTGTAGACATACCATAACCTGATAGTTTAATGTGGAACTGTATTTCACTTTTGAAAAAAAAAATATTACAAGCTGTCTATGTCCATCTAATCACACTACTGAAGAAACCTCCATCAGCAGTATAAAGGAGGAAGGAGTCCAAAAAATTCATGCAACTAAAACAAGTTTTAAAAAAACTTTTTCCCCAATATTTTCCCTTATCCTGTCATATATTTTTCGTAGTGGGGATTGGGAATATATTTAATCAAATAGCACATATGCACAAAGTAGTTTATAATTATACTGAACTATTTAGTGTTTTTAAAATAGTGAAGCACTCTTTAATAATATTTGATCTCAGGGTGTGTTAGTGTCATATACTTAGAGTATATCTACACTAGCTTGGTAGATCGAGCTAGGTAGGCAAATGAGGGCAACCGGAGTTGCAAATGAAGCCCGGGATTTAAATATCCCGGGCTTCATTTGCATCTTCCCGGGAGCCGCCATTTTTAAATCCCCCTTAATCCGAACTCCGTGCCCACGGCTATACGCGGCACGGAGTAGGTAGTTCGAATTAGGATCTCTAATTTGAACTACCGGTACTAATGGCGGCGCCCGGGAAGATGCAAATGAAGCCCGGGATATTTAAATCCCGGGCTTCATTTGCAACTCCGGTTGCCCTCATTAGCCTACCTAGCTCGAACTACGGAGCTAGTGTAGACATGCCCTTAGTGAGGGAATACAGACAAATACACCTTATGTGTGTAAAAGAAAAAATTAATATGTCCATTTTCTTTCTTCAGTTAAAAACTATACTACCCCAAATCTTTGCTCTAGGTTTGCTTTCTGTTATTCACAAAACAGAGGTAATTTTAGAACTTTGTTTCGGAGGACAAGGGTATACTGGTAATCCCCTTGCAAACCACCAAAAGAGTACACGCAAAGCTGAGACAATAACTTAAAACAAAAGTTTGAGCTCAACAGTAAAATAATTTTACCAGTGAGAATACTTGATGTCAACTGAATACACAAAGGTTGTCTAGACTGGTAAGACGGAAAGGTTTTTCCGTTAAAAGTATTTGCGCAAGAGATCGTCTATACTGGCATGTGCTTTTGCGCAAAAGATTTGCTTTTGCGCAAAAGTATCCATGCCAGTGTAGACACTCTCTTGTGCAAGAAAGCTTCGATGGCCATTTTAGCCATCGGGCTTTCTTGTGCAAGAAATTAACTTGGCTGTCTACATTGGCCCTCTTGTGCAAGAATACTTGAGCAAGAGGGCTTATCCCTGAGCGGGAGCGTCGGAGTATTTGCGCAAAAACCACTGATTTCGTACAGTACAAAGTCAGTGTTCTTGCACAAATACTCGCAGCCAGTGTAGACAGGCAGCAAGATTTTGCACAAAAGCAGCTGCTTTTGCGCAAAATCTTGCCAGTCTGGACACAGCCAAAGGGCTTAAAGAGGCTGCCAGATGCTTTATGGTAAAAATAGTAAATTCGTTAGATCTAGAGAACAGACATGTATAACCTTATTAAAATAATAACGACTGATGGCTCAATGAATGTAATACCCTCCTTCCAAGACAGATATTTGCTGGGGTCTGTACATTCATCTTAGAATACTTTTTGAAAATAGAAACTGAGGACCAGACTCCACAACTACGTCTCTTCCCCCACAATAAGATGCCCTCTCCACTCAAGAAACAGTCACCAATCTTGTACAATGGCTTCTTAATGCTGTTATGTTTGCTTATAGACCTTCAGAGAGGCAGCACCTAATTCATTATATGGGAGAAGGTTTGTATGATATATGACTTCTGCAATACGGAAAGAAAAGAGCAAAACTTTCTAATCCATCTAATCTAGTGTGGACTTTCTAATAATTCATTGTCAGAATTCTGGGCTCTACAGACATCAAGTTTGTGTAAATCTTTTCTTGGGAGTACTTTGGATATGGTAAAACTGAAGAATGTATTTTTTTTTAAACTCTTTAGAATGAGGACCCAACTCTTCTCTTATCCTAAGAAAAAATCATCCACTTTAGCCATCAATAGAGCTGTAATTTGTGAAACCCTTCTAACAAAACTGATAGCAACTAGAGTCACATTTAGAGAAAGAGAAAATATGGATTCACTGAATTTGGGGCGGGAGAGAACGTGTGTGTGTTTGCTGGGGCTGAGGGAAGAGATTCAAGGATCTCAATGAGATTCTGCCTGGTTTCATCAAATTCCTTTCTTCCTTGGGAACCTTCCAAATGTACAGGCAGTCCCCGGGTTACATACAAGATAGGGACTGTAGGTTTGTTCTTAAGTTGAATCTGTATGTAAGTCGGAACTGGCGTCCAGATTCAGCGGCTGCTGAAACTGACCGCCAGTTCTGACTTACATACAGAATCAACTTAAGAACCCCAGGCGTCCCCAAGTCAGCTGCTGCTGAAACTGAGCAGCAGCTGATTCCAGGAAGCCCGGAGCAGAGCAACTTTGCCTCGGGCTTCCTGTAGTCAGCGTTGGTCAGTTTCAGCAGAAGCTGACTTGGGGACGCCTGGGGCAAAGCAGCTGGGGTGCTCCAGTAGCGCCGCTCCTCGGTGCTACTGGACCAACCCAGCAGCACCCCATCTGCTCTGCCCCAGGCGTCCTGATTCAGCCGCTGCTGAAACTGACCAGCAGCGGCTGAATCAGGACCTGGGGCAGAGCAGCTGGGGTGCTGCCGGGTTGGTCCAGTAGTGCCCAGAGCGGCGCTGCAGGACCAATCGGCAGCGCCCCAGCTGCTCTGCCCCAGGGTCCAAAACAAAAGCCTGGTCTGCTGGGGGGGGGGGGGGGGGGTGTGGCACACAAGCTGCGCCCCTCCCCCCAGCAGACCAGGGACACGGGGAGCAGAGCCGCAGCGGCAGCGGGGTGTCGCGCCTCTGAGGCTTTGCTCTGGCAAAGTCTCAGAGGCGCGGGACCCGCCGCGGCTGCCGCTTCAGTCCCGGTGCCTGTGGTCTGCTAGGGACGGTCCCCAGCAGACCACAGGCACCGGGACTGAAGCCGCAGCCGCGGCGGGTTCCCGCGCTTCTGGGGCTTTGCTCTGGCAAAGCCTCAGAAGCGCGGGAACCCGCCCGGTGCCCCTGGTCTGCTGGAGACGGTCTCCAGCAGACCAGGGGGCACCGGAGCAGCTTACGAATGGGGCTCTCGCCCCGGAGCTTGCAGGTAGCAATCCGCCACCTCGACCTCCGGGGCGAGAAAGCCCCGTTCGTAAGTGCAGATCCGACATAAGTCGGATCCGCGTAAGTCGGGGACTGCCTGTATTGTGTTAAATGTTTTTTGTCATTGCTCTAGTGAAACTTATTTCTTCACATATCTGAAATAAATATGAAATGTGGATGCTTTCTTGATGGAAGTGTCCTGATTTTGAGTGATGTGCCAGATCTACAAATGTAGATGAGATACAATTTCCTTAAACAGCATTTTCTTTTCAAACTTCCATATTGGTAGATTTTGGGAATCCAGCCATGGAGATAGTAAACAAAATGTTTAGTCTAGGGCTGCTCAGCAAGAACTTTTTTCAGTGAAAAAATTCAACCTTTTGTAAATATTTTGTTTGAAAATGGTGCTGAGGTGCCTCATGGGAATTGTAGTTCCACATTTTGTTTTTTACCTTTTAGTTTTCTCCAATTTGGGGGGAAAGTTTTCCTAAAATTACTGATTTTTTTGCAAGATTCAGTTTTAATAGAAAGTAATATGTCCCACATAAAACTCAGTGCAACTGACTTATTGAGGTGATAGCCACAGGTATGTATCTACAAGAAATGGCTGCATTCTCCTGGCCTTATATAACTGTGATAGAAGAGGGAGCTGATGCTGAGACCTTAGACTTCGGAACTAACTACCGTAGCCCTAAAAAGCTCAAATTTGTTGATCTTTAAGGCATGTGCAAAGAAGATCTATCCTCCCTGACTTTCAGAGAGGCTAGAGTAATAGAAAGGTAGTGGGTGGGCTAGAAGGATTTTTCAATATCTTTTTTCACAGATCGTTCAATCAGGCATTGGAGGATAGGAGTTGGATGAAATTGAGCTAGATGTACATATAAGAAATTTTACTTTAAAATATTGAAAGGTCAGAAATAGGCATTCATATTTGCTTTGTATAAATAACAAATTGCTATTGTTCCAATCATTATTCCAAATTGTGTAGTATTTGTTTTAATACTACACAAACTAGAACAAAAATTCACATTCAAGTTTGCATAGGTTGCTGCAAATGAATAGCTTTGATCTTTTCAACAGCTTTTGGAAAAAGATATCAGCCTAAATTTACTAATATCAATAAAATATTTTGTAATTTTAAAGTTATAACTGTTTTGTATGTTATATTTAAAGATGTTTGCAGTTTAACAATAACCAAAATTCTTATTGTCAAAAGTTTGATAAAAGGAGTGTGCACATGAAAATTGTGTTTGTCTTACATACAGAGCTTCTAGCAGACATTTCTTCATAAGTTTGGGAATGTCAATTAACAAAACAAAACAAAAAAAACTTTAAATGAAGAATGCTATCCTGCTATTGTGGACTTAGAGAAAGTGTTTCTGTGCAAATGTACTAGCATACATTGACTACCTTTCCTTTCTTTTTTTATGGAAAAATATTAAAAAAGGAAATGTAAAAATCTCCAACATGTGGAAAGCAGCCTTTTCTACCACGTAAACATGATTCCGGTTTAAGTTTAAATGAGGAAACGAGGTTACCAAGCAACAGAACACACCCCCAGACTCCCACATCTAATACATGCCACCATGACACTGGACATACATATTTTCTTATTATTTTTATGTAACAACATGAGAATATGAAAATATTTTATTGCTAGTTGGTTGAACAGAAACATTATTTCATTTTCCCAATAACCTGGGCAGAAGCAATAGCAGCTGTTGGCAACACCTTCATAACCATAACTTGCCCTCTTCAAAGTATTTAGTTTAACCTTCATACTATAGTATCTTAATATGGGCATTTAGTTATTAGAGAAAAACAACTGTCCAACTATATATTAAGGTTTTAATGCAGTGCACTATTGCATAATATGGGATAAAAGGATACAATAGAACTCTAAAATTCTAGCAGATTTGACTTTTTTTAGCTCTCCATATATTTATTGTATACATAGGACAGTGGAGCATGCTTTCATAAATCAGATATCTCACACTAACAAATTATGCACCGATTACAGATGACCTTTGGAGTAGCTCAAGGTACAGTCACAATCATGCATTAAAAAAACCCGGTGTTTCACTGTAATGTGTGAATGTATGAAATTAAATGAGGCTTGCAATGTAATCAGTGTGGTTGGCTGCTTTAATATATTCCATTTCAATTTCAAATCACCACAAGCCAAGAGTGACGAATCTAATTTGATCAGTTGCTCAAAAAAAAAAAAAAAACCCACCACCAAAAAACCCCCACCACTGAAAGGAGATGTAAGCAGACCTATCAACAGCTGCTAACATGGCCAGATTTCAAAAGCAGTTAAGTTCTTATGCCACCAGAAGCCCTTAGAATGGTCAAAACTGACAATTTTAAAACCCACAGTGTTAGAAAGATACAACAAAAAAGAATTCTCTAAAGAAAGTCTACCTTGAAAAAAATGTCAGGGACTTGCCTAAATTCAAAAAACCAGAGAATTCAAAGTGAGATGTTATATCTTCAATAAGCAAGATGCAGTTGGATAGTGAACACAATGGCATCTCATTGTGACTAGATTTTGGAGATTTTATAGTTATCTGTGTGAGCTTAATATTTTTTTCAATTTTGAAAATTTTCAATTTCATTTAAACTCTTATTATATATGTTATATACACACACAGACACACACACACACACAAATAAATAACACATGCCTGTGTACTTTTGAGAGACCATGATAGCTGAGTCTGCAGCAAAGCAAATATTGCCTTCTCAAAATCCTGCTGTCTTCCTACTGCCTACTACCAGGTAAAATAATTAATCACCAAACTTCAACGACATAACATCAACTAATATCCAGGCCACGTCATATTCAGGCTTCAGACCAGGGCATAGCAAAGAGCTAGCCCTAGTGACAGATTATCTTCTTATAGCTATATAAACAAGATTTCCATGCTCATGCAACTGGACCTCTGTGCAGCTTTTTAATGTTGTTCTTAGAAAACGGGCTACATGAAGGAGGTTTGCTATATTTACAGCCATTTGTGGAGGAAACTATATCTCCATTCTGAAATTGTGACTTTTAACTTGCTAGTTCTCAGGCTTCAAGATAGATTGTTCTGAAGAATTCCTGATATGTATAATTATTTGTGGTTAATATTAATTTGTTGAAAACATTCTACAAATCTGTTCCAAGCGGCCAAATATTTAGGAGAAGAGGATTATTTTGGAGAGCACAGGAAGATATTGGTTACTTCAGAACAATTTACTCTTATCATTTTGCTCCACTCAATGAAGATTGTAATCGTAAGGGGGGCATGGTTAATTGCTTTGCTGCTGTGGCTTTTTTCCTTTTTGCTCAAAAGATCTTGAGCAGAATAAAATGTTACTTATAACTTCCATCTAACTTGAATGATATTTCCTGACAGAATCTCTCTAGGAATATTCATTGCTAAATAGATGGAATCAAAGACTGATATGAGTACTGAAAATACCTTCCATACGGGACTGGTTCTACCTCCACTCTGAGTAGAAAATGATGCCATTTCCTTATTGCCATTTACCAGAGGTGCAAAGGAAAATCTCAATACAATGCACCCTCATTCCCAGCAAAGTTAAGAGATCCCTGAATTCTCCAGGGTCCTTTTTACCACACATCCAAATACTTAGTAAGAACAGAATGTCCTGGGAACATGTCTAGGATTTCTCAGAGTCCAATCATTTCCCTTTCAGTGATGAGTTGCTCCAAGACTAGTCAGAATAAGCCAATGAAGCAAAGAAAACACCAGGATTTCTTAATTTCTTCTGAGAGAGTCAAGGTGGATGAGGTACTATCTTTTATTGGACCAGCTTCTGTGGGTGAAAGAGACAGAGCTCTTCTTCAGGTCTCGGAAAGGCACTCACAATGTAACTGCTAAATACAAGATGGAACAGATTCTTTAGCATGAGCAAACAACACAGTCTAAGAATATTCTGGAAACAACATCACTACAACAACAAGAGATCATGCTGGTGGAGTAGAGCACTTGGTTTCCTCTGCCAATACTGAACCAAAACCATATCAAGTTTTGTCTCAGTAATAGACAGGAGACAAATTTTATGAAAAGGAATGTCTGGTTTAAAACTGGGTGAATGGCCTGTCTGATGATGGTCCCTGTGTTCATTTACTGTCTCAGCCCTCATTTTTTAAAGAGGCAAAAATATATTTACACTTAGGCACCAATTAAGGTAATAGTCTTCATGATTACCACATGTAAAATATTTTATTTCAGTGATTTATTCTTTTTTATAATTGAAATGATTAGACTACATGACAACAGAGTTTTCCTTTATAATCACAGGTATGTTTGACCATAAGAGGTCCTTCTTTATGGATAACCAAGGAAAGAATGTAGAGCTAGACAAGCGACCCCTGAAGGAGGACTCACTATTGAAACATTTTACATTTAAGTGGTCAGCATGTATTCAGGAATATGTTTCCAGAGATTCATTTGCAATCCATAGCATGAATGCGAGTAGTCGACTACCTGATAAGCCTAGGTTTATCCGGTAATTGAGTTGACTACTCGACTACTTGCATTTCCTCCATCCCCTCTTGCTGCCTCTGTGTCAGAGGCAACAAGAGGGGTGGAAAGCAGGAGCTGGTGCTGAGAGAAGCCAGCAATGGTTCCCTCCAGCACCCATCAGAGGCAGCAGTGCGGAGGGTGGGGGGCAGGGGAAGCTGCTGCAAAGCATCTCCACATCCTATGGAGCAGCCCCCGTCTGCGCCCAACCTCAGCCACCACGGACAGAAGCTATGACAACAGCCCCTGTCCAACCGGGAATCCCAGTGGGGAGTTGGGATCCCTCATGGATAGGGTCTGCTGCTATGAAGCAGCCCCTGTCCATGAGGGAAGGGGAGTGTCCAAACTCCCTGCTGGGACCCTTGCAAACAAGGGATGCCAGCCAGCTCTTACTACATTTAAAATGCAGAATTGCAGCGTGAGCAGTTCCCGAACCCAGTGTGAGCTGGGATTGAGCCAGGTTTGCTCAGTCTTGGCTCGCGCTGGGGTGGGGAACCTACCCCTGCTGCGGAGCTGCAATTTAAATGTTGTAGGAGCAGGGCAGTTCCTGGACTGGCGCGAGCTGGGACTGAATGCCTTTCCTTATTGACTAATCAGGTAGTCAATAAAAACTGTATTGATTACACGATTAGCCAATTACCCATCTCTTAACATCCATAATCCCGTACATGAACACAGCATTAAAAAAAAAAAAAAAGGTCCATAAACCCATTGAAAAAGGCTAGGACGTAGTTTATCACATTCATGACCTTTGAGGCGTTATCTACTCAACAGAAATGTGGCCCGTTGAAGAACTTTTAATTTCACTCTTTTAAATATCACTCTTGGAAAAGCTTATGAAAAAGGATGGACTCCTTAATCGCTGAAACTGTAGACAACTGCTCTTACAGAATGGTGGTTCACCATGTTCACATTTTTCAGGTGGAAATATATCCTATTGCCTCTCAAGATGGCCAATTTGTGATAGACTGTACAGTAGAATCCCAAAGATAAGAACACCAGAGATACTAATTGACCAGATAACTGGACACCGTATGAAATCAGGAGTAATCAATCAGCCAGCAACACGGACACCCCCTCCAAAAGGGGCAAATAATTTACTGTGACTATATTGTGTCTGGGCTACCCTACCTCTTCCTCACCTCCAAGAGAGGGGCAGCCACTTACAGGTAGGAGGACAAGATGTTGGGGCTGCCTTTGCCCACTCCCTTTCTGGGGGGAGGGGCAGAGAGGAGAGGAGGGAAGAGGGGAAGACATTTTTATCCTTCTTCAGGAAGGGAACAAACTTGCAAACTTTGTGGGACCCAGGGAAAGAAGGTGCTAGCAAGAAAGCTGCTACTGCTGAGGTGCTCAGTTGCTGCTGGGGCCTGGCCTGTGCTTTGTTCAGAGTTACGGAACATTTCAGAATGATAGACAATCCCCATTCACATGGGCGTCACTGTAATATTTCCTATAGGTAAAAAGAAATAGTATTTTAAGAGAAAGGCCAAAGGAATAGTCACATAGACACAATAAATATGTGAAATCAAATTTTCATATAATTTACAGACACACAAAAACCATCTTGGTATACACAGTAAGCCTGTTTCTCAAGACTATGCCAATCATTTAAAATATTGTTTTGAAAAGGCCAATTATTATATCCGCATATAGAAAAGAGAAAGGCTTACTGGATTATATCCAGGCAGTCCCCGGGTTAAGTACAAGATAGGAACTGTAGGTTTGTTCTTAAGTTGAATCTGTATGTAAGTCGGAACTGGCGTCCAGATTCAGCCGCTGCTGAAACTGATCAGTTTCAACAGAGGCTGAATCTGGACGCCAGTTCTGACTTACATACAGATTCAACTTAAGAACCCCAGGCATCCCCAAGTCAGCTGCTGCTGAAATTGATCAGCGGCTGATTCCAGGAAGCCCGGGGCAGGGGCTTCCTGTAGTCAGCCACTGGTCAGTTTCAGCAGCGGCTGACTTGGGGACGCCTAGGGCAGAGCAGCTGGGGTGCTGCTGGGTTGGTCCAGTAGCGCCTCCGCTCCTCGGTGCTACTGGACCAACCCAGCAGCACCCAAGCTGCTCTGCCCCAGGAATCCTGATTCAGCCGCTGCTGAAACTGACCAGCAGTGGCTGAATCAGGACGCTTGGGGCAGAGCAGCTGGGGTGCTGCCGGCTTGGTCCAGCAGCGCCCAGAGCGGTGCTACGGGACCAACCGGCAGCGCCCCAGCTGCTGTACCACAGGCGTCCAGAGCAAAGCGGCGGAACACGCGGGCAGCGGACAGCCCAGACGCGTCTGGGCTGTCCGCTGCCCGCGTGCTCCGCGGCTTTGCTCCCCCCGTCCCTCTGGTCTGCTGGAGACCAGGGAGACGGGCCCCGTTTGTAACTGCGGATCCGACATAAATCGGATCCGCGTAACTCGGGGACTGCCTGTAGTCCAATTTCCTGCAAATGAAGGTTTGTTGATTGTTGTGCATTTACCAGTATTTCCAGTCTAGTTTTGATATCATGAGCAATATAGTCTCTTCCACTTTTTGAAAAACTAGTCACAAGTAACTTTCCAGACATTTAATCTTACATTTTCCTTTCCTTAATTTATCCTATTTAATGTAGTTAGTCCCTGTTGTATTAACTGTACTGTATTGATATATCTCGACTTCAAATATTTGTGGAATTTCTTATCTCACTAGTCACTGGTTAGACAAGCTATAATTATTTAACTCAAACTTTCCTCATAAAATGATTCATTTGCATGTGCAGTCCAAATTTGCAATGGACAGTTTTGCTGCCTTGATGCATTGCAAAGTTGTTGCAATACTGGTACATCTTTTTCAGCAACATCATTCTCCAGACTTTTTTCCTGACATTGAATATCTATGTACTTTGGATGGCTTTTTTTCAGACATATTCATTCACATTATGTCTAAGTTTTCATATTCATCCGTTGAGTTTCTATATTTCTCTAGTTCCCCCAACCTTCATTTTTGTTATTTCTCTTTCCTCACCGGTATTTGTAACTTCTAATTTAGTGTAATCTCTAGAATCTTTTAAACTGCACTTTATTGTTTCTTTTAGTTCATTAAACAAAACCTATTAAATAAGATCAGATCTATCCCCAGGGTAGCACACCAAACAATTACCCCCCAAACTTGATACTTTGGCAGACCCTTAATTATTGCAGCATAACTGCTGCCAATAGAGTTCCATGTGTTTTGATGCAGTGGCAGTAAGCTCCTTACCTGTTTCTAAAAAAACCCTCATTCTGTAATTACTGCAAAGGAAAAAAAAGTCTCATTTGAATAAATCCCATTAGAATACAGTGTATTTTTAAAGGGATTCTGCCTACTAATATCACTTCTGAAAACACACGAGCGGGGTGGGTTGAAGAGCCTTTTAAAAAATTATACATGCATGTGCAAGAAAATGAATTTTGGACATTTAGGGGCCTCTGATTGAATCTATATTTTCTTCCTGATTACAAGAATAAGTTCCATCCAGGTATACTTCTGTATTGCCTATTGCGAGCAGGGGTGTGTGTGCTCAGCTGTGGAACAGCAGCTTTTGAGGAGAAAGACAGGAACTGTTGTTCTTTGAGATGTCCTCTTAAAATAGTCCTGCACAGGATTCTATTAGGAAGTATTTCAAGTAGAATGCCCTCTTCCTGTAAGTAGAAGGGAACAACTCTATTGATCTTAGCTGGAGGAGAAAGTTCACCTCTTGCCTTAGTGCAGTGGTTCTCAAAGTGCGGTTGGTGGGCCACCTCCCAGGTGGTCCATGGCTCAAGCTCAGTCCCACCTTCCCCATGCAGCCACGAGGCTTGGAGCACCAGCTCCAGATTCCAGCTGGAAGGGCGTGTGCGGGGGGGCGGGGGGGTGGGAGGAGAGAAGAGGTAAGAAAGCCCTGACCTTCCCCATGAGACTTGGCTCCCCACTCAAGTCTACCCTGGCTCTCCACCCACTGCCACCGGGTATTACAGGGACCCTGAGCAGAGCCAGGGCACCCTCCCGCCATGGGACTGAGGCTGCACACACACCGCTGATGCTTCGGTTCTGACAGCATATGGCAGGGACTACCCCAAGTAGCTGGCTAATGCGTTAGATGGGCAGAGGAGATCTGGGATCTCGGGGGCTGGAAGTTGATGATGGTGCCAGGTCCGAGGAAACAACAGGGTGGGAGAGACAATGGTGGAGCCAGGTTCGGGGAGGGCGATGAGGCAGTGGGGGGCTGGGGAAAGAAGAAGTAATGGGGTGAGAGGGTGGGGGCCAGGCGCAGGGGAAGCGGGAGCCGGAGGTAATGGGGGAATTGTGGACCAGGGTGTGATGGGGTGAGGTTCAGAGATCGTAGGACCTTGGGACACATGGTAAAGTGTGACCCCCTCCCCACAGGCAAGGCTGTGCAAAAAGCAGACCCCAGGGACTGCCCACAGCTTGACCCATCCCAGGGAGCAGGGCACAGTCAGAGCACAAGCCCTGGACCAATGAAGGGGGAGAGCAAGCCTGACCTTCTCTCAGGGAGGACAAGAATGCCAGGGTCAGTCGGTTGCTTTGAAATCACCTCCTGCTCTAAAACTAGAAACCGCCCCCTAGCTGGGGCCAGAACATTGACCCTGTTAGCATCACATCAGGGAACTGAGGTCAGCGCCAACTAGCAGTTCTACCTGAGACCCGCTGAATGACTGTGCAGTGCTGCTTTTACACAGCGCCACCCCATGATGGCTGCATCTCAGCACTGAGCTGGGGACCCCTGCCTAAACAACTCCCCTACCCCATCCCAGGGCCAGCTCCTTCTCTGCACCAGGTAAGAGATCTCTGTATAACCAGCCCTAGTGTCAATGATGCACAGTCCCTGGCTGTCTTGTAGCTAGTAAAGCGTCCCTGAGAGTCCTGCTGTGGGGGACGCTGGGAACCAACATTTCTGGCAGGGTAAATGAACTGGACAGTCATGGCAGTGGGGAGCCCAGGAACTACTCACTGGCCAGGAGGGAGCTGAGCTCTCTTCTCCTCCTCACCCCACTGGGGGAACAGCAGTGCAGTGACATGCTGTCCAGAGGCTTTCCCCAATGCAATGTGGTATGAAACCAGGTAAGCATTCCCCCTCATGCCCAGACCCCTGGCACCCCAATCCCCTCACTCACTCCCCACCCCCTGCCAAGACCCCCCCACACCTCCAGCTTGCTCCTGCACCCTCCCTCCTAGCTACACTCCACAGACTTCCCTGTTCCTGCACCTGTCCCATGGCCAGACACCTATCCCCACCCTACTCCTGCATCCACCGTTGCTCCTGCATCTTCCCTCCTGGCCACACACTGCATCCTCCCTTGCTCTTGCTTCCTCCCCTGGGCCAGACACCCTACCCCCAGCCTGCTTCTGCACCCACCTCCTGCCCAGATCCTGCACCCCCAACCTTATCCCACTCACTGTCCCACACACTGAACCCCTCATTTTTGTCCCCACTCCGAGCCTCAGAGGGTCCACAAAATCCACTAACTCTGGAACCCCAGAAAAGTAAATCTGTCATATGGGAAGCCCTGAACCTCAGACCTTCCTGTCCCTTCCCTTCACTCCATGGGGCTGGAGTGCCAAAGGAGTGAGGTGCCTCAGTGGGGGGCCACATCAATGAGGGCTGGGGTTTTTTGGAGTTTTTTTGCTTCTCGCTTGTGGTTCCCAACTGATTTTTCTGAGAGTCAGTGGCCCCTGACCCAAAAAAGGTTTCCCACCCCTGCCACAAATAAAGAAAACATTGAAACCTTTTGCATTGGGCATAAATTAATATATTACTTGATTTAAAATGAAGTTTAATAAACAAACATGAGAAAGTTAAAACACTTAATCTGTTTAATAATTTAAATTAAACCACTCTCCTTAGCTATAGCACTAATAAAATGGATCTGCAATAATTATGTAATTAATGCTGAGTTTCCATTAGCAACTGGTGGTCTGCAGAAATGTTTGCATTGAGCCTGGTGATCCATGGGACCAAAAAGTTTGAGAACCACTGCCATATACAAGCTCAAGAGAGGGGTCCCTGATGAGGAAGTGTCAAAAACTGGATCGTGTGGCCCAATGTTTTGACCTTCAAGACCCACTGGTTGCTTTTTATTTGCTCCCAAGCCAGGTAGAAATGGAAAAGGCAATTCCTGAAGGAAGGGAGGTGGGTGAAATTGGAGGATTCAAACCCTTGACCAACCATTCAAAACTGCTGTTTAGACAACACCTGGATGGTTGTGGGGGGCAGTTGGGTGGCCCCTATATCTCTGAAACCTGTATCTCTGGGGGGAGGAGGGCATGACTGTGGGTCTTGAAACAGAGCAGGGATTGTCTCCCAGCAGTTTATGACCTAGTGAAGTGCATCTTGTATTAATGCCAAAGGAACAAAAGGTAGCCGCGGAGTCCTTAAGCATGTGCAGGGGGGAGTCATTTATGGTTGCCAAGAAAAGTTTGTGACCAAAGAGGAGGTCCTCCACTGTGTTTTGGACCTTTCCCAGAAACCCTGAAAGTTGGAATACAGACACCCTGCATGTAACTGCCACCATGGAGATGGATTTGACAGCAGTATCTGCAGGAGAGCTATTCTGGCTAACAGCTATCCCCCTGCAACAACTGACTGAAATTGTTCCTTGCAGCCTAGTTGGAGATGTTCAATAAAGGCCATGAGCTTGTTGTAACAATTATATTTAGACATAAAGGCTTAGTAGTTCACAATCCAGAACTTCAGCTTTGAGGATGAGTAAGATCATCATCCAAAGAGGTCCCACTGCTTTTCCTCCCTTTCATAGGGGAAAACTGCTGTCCACCCCATTCATTCCGCCACAAGACAAGTAGGAGATGGGAAAAAAGTGACAGACTACTTTTACACTTTGGTGAAATAGTTGTTGGAGTCTGCCATATGGTCTTAGCTGGATCCAAGATAGCCTAATTAATGGGCACAGCCACTACAGAGGATGTGTGCTTCTGGTCTTTAACCTCTTCCAGAGGGATCTGCAGAGTGTTCGTTACACTTCTACTGACATCTTGGAATTGTCTGAAGTAACTGGTGATGGAAAGAGGAGGAGGCATGAGCACCTCATCCGTGGGTAATTTCCTTATCTGCCCTAGCCTCCAACTCCTCAGACACCTCCTCCTACCTTAGAAGGAACATGTGGCACTTTGGGCTCCCGAATGAATGGTACTGGAGGTTCACTGAACTGTTGCTGATAAACAGCCCATAGTGCCATTGCATAAGAGAGTGAATTGGTGGCATACACAACTGATTCTACCATGCTTGAAGTGCAACCAAGTCCTCCCTGCATGAGGGTAGATTCCTAAAGGGCTATGTAGGAGGATCAATAATTGAAATCAACTCAGAGTGCTCTTCTTTTTTGTTCCATGTTTTCCAATATGGGTGCTTCCAATGAGGACAGAGAAGAGACTATGCCAGGGAGTGGCCACTCATAAGCTGAGGTATTAGTTACCGGGAGAGTCTAGATACCTGATAGCAAAAGGGACTCTGGTTCATATGACACCAAGATATTCCCCAAGTATTGGAACTTCTGTGGAAAGGACATCCAGTACTGACACTTTAATCAAAGTTGCCATGCTGTAACTGACAAGACTAATAATGCTGATTTTTCTGCAGCTTTGCTCAGTAGTGAGAGTACCACTAGTACCCCCTGCTGAGGTACTTGAATCAGTACCAATGGCTGGGTTAAGGCACGTGACAGCACCAAAAACTGGAATGCTACAGTGCCAGTGATGGGGCTGAACTTGATGGTACCTTGAATTTCTCCTTACTGGTAGAGTAGTCAACATATTGGGGCTGTACAAGAGGAAAAGTCTTTGGCCTCAGTGGTACTCTTAAAGACCGAAGGCTTCAACAAGGACCCAGTCTTTTTTGGAGCTGGCTCCTTAGATACAGAGTACATGCTCTTTTGGGGAGTCTTCCCTGAGTGCTTCAAAGGCTTCCCTTTCCTACAAGCATGCCCTGAGGTGGACAGCGTGCTGGATCTGTCCATGGATAGATGTCCATTGGGATCTCCTGACTTGGCTCAGAATGGGCTTGCAGGGAACATTCCATTGTCAACAGTCTGAGATTTCTCTCTCTGTTCTTCAGGGCTATGCAAAAGGAGCACTTCTCAGAGAAAAAAGCCTTCCTTTAGAATTCTGTGTTGAATTGCATTTCCTATTTTTTCTGGAAGCAGAGAGAAAATGGCTATTTGTGTGGTATTTTAAAAACGGCTAAAACCAAGGAACAGCGAAACAGTAATTTAAAAACATTTAAAAATTATGTTCTCAGGTGTCTAGTCAAACTCTCAAAAAAGATTTAGATGAGAATTAAAATAACGAATATGTATATATGAAGACAACACAACCTTCTGTGGTTAGCTGTCCACTAATTTGTATATTTAATGTTCACATATGCAAAATCTGAAATTATATACATTTTCCCCCATGTAATACGGGCCAATAAACCCGCTTTTTTACACAAGCAACACTTCATAGCTCATGATTATATAACAAGTTGAATTATCATCAACTTGTACACTTAAAGAGCCTACACCCTTAGTAAATCAAGGACAACACCGAGTTAAGGACAGCAAATATAAAAATCTTCCACAAAAAAAGATGGGAAGCGATTAAAACAATTAGTCATTATTAGTAGCCACTTATGTGTCAAAACCATATTAGCTACATTTCTTTTAAAAATGATATTGCATTAATGATACTTATTTTGGTCTATTGCATTAGCTGATTTTTAATACAAATGTTCTGAACTCTAAGTCCTAGCAAAAAATAAATGCAAACATTGTTTCACAAATGAAAAAATAAGATTTTAGAAAGTAAATACATGTAATGTGCCATGTACTTTATATAACATAATGCAACAATTTCTACTAACAGCCCTTTTCAACTCCACCATGAACTTAACCCTTTCAAACAGAAAATATTCACTTGATAAATATGTTGCTAGTTTCATGCGTAGATATTTATGTAGCCACTTACTGTTATATAAAAAATATGAAATTATTCTATAAATAGCTGAACATTTTAATTCTAAGTTCATAATATTTGACACTAATAGGATTTTATTTGTTTTTATCCTCTAAACAAAAGTAGCTCAGTCTGTCACTCACTTCCTTTTATTCATTTTTTGTTTTGTCTTACTGCATGCATCTCTTGTAAAGTGAAAACGTCTGTTTTAAGATAAGTGGAAATACTACAGTATGTAACGTTTTCATGTCAAAATAATTACATTATTATATTCTGAGTTAAATTATTTAAGGTGGGAAAACATTTTGATATTCATTTGACAGTTGTAATCCTGGCAGGATCAAATCAACTTCTTGCAAAAGAGCTTCCAATAGTTGTTTTAAAAAAAATACAGAAGGGGGCTAAGCAAAACAAAGAATTATCCTGTTAACCTTTCATTCTGAAGGCCTGGGAGTAGATCTTGAACTAAGTTATAAATGGCAAGCAGTCTAAATTCATCCCTGGAAGCCAACGGAATTAGACCAGGGACTCATTTGTCCCAAGTCTGGTATTTAGCGTTCATAATTTATGGTGATGGATACTCTACATTTATCCTAGTCATTCTTTCTTTGTTTACACCACATTGGAAAACTGTTCTTTGGTTAGAAAGGCAACAAACTGGAACAGGAGATAGACTGCAAATCAAGACAGGGAGACATTGGATTTTGGAGAACTTTTATACAGCATGTGCCCACCATACGTTTCACATGCATACTTCATTTTCATAGCAATAAAATCTCTAATTTTTAAAATTGCATTTAAACGATCAGTTGTCTGAAATTTTTATCAATGGATCACACATACTTTACAAAACCTATGCCAATTAATTATGATAAAAATCACATGTATGCCAGAGTATAAAATAAAATATAAAATTACCTTTTTATATTGCTTTGTCATTCCATACATAGCCCTTAACACCTTGAGGTGAAATAGATGATGGTTTTTGGTCGTACATGGTTTAGGGGGGAAAAAAGATAACTAGGTGTCACTAATCTTTGAAAATGTAAATTGTATCTGTTTAAGATACATAGATTATATGAATTTTCTCACATGTGATGATTATTATTGTTTTCCAAAATGCTGTCAGTTTTTAAACTCTCCTTTGGTTTTAAGCAATCAATATAGTTCAGTTTGGGAAGTTTAAGAAACTGATCTGAAAATAAGTTCTCTTTTTTGGATCTTATCCCAAGTAGGTGTACATTGGAGTACTTGTATTTAATGTAAATAGAACTATACAGATTTATATAATCTTAGGATTCAATCCTTCATGTTTAAAACTTAATTTGGGTATTAAAATAAGCAGAGCTTATACATACAGTTAAAATGGTTGGTAAAATTTCTGCAGAGACACGTCTTTATAGTTATCGCAGGAAGTTTATATAAAAGATACATACACAACTCCCATTCCACCCAGAATGTATATTAGGTGCAGAATGATTTCACAAAAATACCATTGATTTAATATACCCAATACATAGGCCAGGTCTACACTAAACCTGGCAGCTCAGCTTAAGATACGCAACTCCAGCTTCGTAGAATACATAGCTGGAGTCATTTTACCTTAAGCCAAGGTTGATGGCGTCAGCACAGTGGGGAGCTTTCTTACAAGAGCAGGAGTACTGGAGGCTGGTGGGGGTGCCCTCTGAGTTTAATTTAGTGAGTCTTAACTAGATTTGCTAAATTGAATTCTGGAAGATCTGTCACAGCAGCGTTGATCTTCCATGGAATGAAGACAAGGCCTAAGTGACCCTCTGCCACAGAGATGATCATTTTGTTCTTTTTCATTGGTCCATATTACATTCTAATTATTTAATTCCCTACCACACCCTTCTCCCAGGCTCAAATTATTTCCCCTCTGTGTTAGTGAAAGTATTTTTCTTTGTGGAGATTCTCTGTACATCAATGTTTTGACATATCACATATATATTTGTTGTCACGGTGAATGTAAGACTAACCTTTGTATTTATGATGTTATTCTCATTAATTTAATGTTTATTGAATGATATATCCAGGCAATCATTAGCACTTATAATATTCTTTTTATTCAAGATTATTGATTAATGTACTGCATATATGCTAATAGTTTCCCACATTTCCAGTCCTTTCATCAAATGTAAGCAAAAATCTTACTGAATCAAAAAATTAAAGTTTTTGTCTGAGCTACAATAATCTATCTGTGTTTCAAACTGTATTATTATACAATTACATAAACTAAATACAAGTCATGGAAAGTGTCATCAAACAGCAGACATACATTAAAATACAGCCCAATTAGGAAACAAAATTATAAACTTGAAAAAGCAGTGATAGTGCATGGGTGAAATACTAGCATCACAGAAGTCAATGAGAATTTTGCCATTAACTTCAATTCAGTCAAGATTTCATACCACATATATACATAGCCACATGGCTGCCAACTGAGTGGGGGTTGGTGGGGGATTTAAAAGGCCCAGGGCTCTACACCATTACTTCAGCAGCAGTGGGAGCCAGAGCCCAGAGTCCCTTAAAACACCACTGGAGGCCCAGGTAGCACTGAGGGCTGTCTGTCCTAGCCCTGCCCCTTCTACCTGAGGCCCGGTTGCTTCCAGGGCCCCCAGAGCCGACCTCCTCCCCTACATTGCCCAGGGCCCAGTGAAGTCTGTGACCTGTCCTGCACAGCCATAAGTAGGCACATGTTTCACTTATGGTATTTATGACTAAGATCAGAGTCCATAAGCAGAGGCCCCAAAATGTATCCTCAGTTTCATGATTATTTTCTAATCTAAATAATTTTCAATAATAAAAATGAAGGGCCATCGAATTTCAGTGTATGACAGGGTTAGTCAAATTTGCAAATAAAATGAATGAAAGTCTTTACCTGAGTGCATCAAAAAGTTACAGGAGTGCTCTGGAAAACTGATTCTACTGTATAATCTTAGTGTCTACAGGTGGTGGCTGCTGTATAGCAAGTTCCCTAAGTTATACAAGTTATATTTTTTTAAATAATTTTTTACTCATATTTGTGATATAAACAAAATGATCTTATTCTAAGCTCCACATTTATCGGATTATTTCAACTTTTTACTGGCTTCTAGTTATTAAGAATTCCAGTTTAAGGTATCATGGACTTTGCAGGCATCTGATTTTAGTAACAAAAGCTATAGATGCACTACTAACCTAACAGAAGGAGGGTAGAAAACAACCATCTATGTAATTTCTTTGTCATCCACAGAGGGTGGGTGATATTTAATCAAATGGCACTCACTCTGAAGGAAATGAAAGAGCTCTTTCTGCAGCTTTTCCTATCTTATTGGCTGTGGGAGAAAGAGGCCACAAACTGAACTTGGGTGTCATTCATATATATATATATGTATAAATAAAACAGTATACAATACTACCAATAGGTCACTGTTTGGTCTTTTAAATAATCTCCAGTGAATAAATAAGATTTCAGAAAGTTTTTACTAGCTAATTACACTTCCTGATTTTGTAATTAGTGGAACTACATGTAATTACATAATAATTATGATGGTAATTACGTAATTAAGATGTATAATTATGTAGTAAAAAACATTATGGAAATAAAAGCTATTAACCGTATAAGCACAATACATTTTAAAAATAAATGTTTAAAACTACTATATTTCTCAAAATATCAAAATGATTAGTCCATGCCATTAATCGCTTGCTGGCAAGTTTTGTAAAAGATTATTTTTACAGAAACATTAAAAAAAGCATCTGATATCTAAACTCAACAATTACACTATATCCTTTTGCCATGTAGGCATGTACATACTTAGATTTATTTAGAGTTAAATTATTTCTCTTTGCATTGTTACATTTCCTAATTCCACAAAAATTAGTTTAAAAAACCTCCAGAAAATTGGATTTTGAAACCTAGATAAAGTCTGAAGTTATCTAGATCCAATAACTGTGACAGGGCCCTGTAAAAAAGTAGTAGCATATCAGACACTTCACTTCACTTCAGAAAGCCATCTCCTCTCATAAGAGAGCTATACTAAAAGCTATTTTGCATTTTAACTCATTTTATTAACAAAATTGATGGTATTCAGATAAGTCAAAGCAGAATGACATGGGTCTTCATGGAAAAAAGTATCACAGAGCTGAGGTATAAATAAAAATAAACTGGAACAATGGGTTGATAGGGATGTTAAATATCGGTTAATTGAATAGTCAATTAACCTCATGAGTTCTTATTGGTTAGTCGACTGTTCTATAGTCCCCAGGGGTGGGGCTGGCAGCCAATGCGCTCCAGCCTCACTCCCAAGGAGCCCCCTTCCACTTCGCACTGCTGCCTCTGTATCAGAGGCAGCAGCACAGGGTGCCAGGCAGGAGCTGGTCCACAAGGGGAGCCAGTTTAAAAACCAGCTTTCCTCGCAGACTGACTGACTGTTGCCCTGTGCTGCTGCCTCTGATAAAGAGGCAGCAGTGTGGAGTGGCAGCAGACCCTGTCTGGGGCGGGGGTCACATCAGTGAGGGTTGGGGGAGGGGGATTTGAGGAGTTTTTTTTGCTTCTTCTTACTTGTATGGTCCCTGACTGATTTTTCTGTGGGTCAATGGCCCCCAAACCAAAAAAGGTTCCCCACACCTCCCATAAATAAAGAAAACATTGAAACTTTTTTGTTGGACATAAATTAAAGTTTTACTTTATTTTACTTATTACATGCTTAATCTGTTTAATAATTTAAATTAAACCATTCTCCCTAGATGCAGAACTAGCAAAATGGCTTGGGCATAATTATGTAATTAATGGTGAGTTTCCATTAGCAACTGGTGGTCCGTGAAAAGATTTTCATTGAGCCAGGTGGTCACAGGCCAAAAAGTTTGAGAACCACTGTTATAGGGAGAAGTATAGATTTCTGAAACCTGTCCAACATCAAATATATCCAGTAAGACCTGGACATTTTCTTTTGAAGTCTCACTTCACTTTCTAGTTTACATATTTTTATTTGATTTGTGCTTATGCATTGGTGGGCAACCTGCAGCCTACTGGGGCTCCCCCTGCGGTTTGCAGACACCCTGGTTGCCCTCCTCCCCCAGGTGCCTCTCACACACTGGAGCATTGGAGCCCTGCAATTCCTGCTCCTCCCTCTTGCCTCCCAACTTTTGGAGGTGTTCCAGCTATGGGATAGGGATGTGAGAGGTTGAATACTTGACTACCTGATAAGCCTAAACTTCGCTCCCCCATCCCCTGCTGCCTCTGTACAGGAGGCAGCAAGGGGTGGTGAAAACAGGAGCAGGTTCCCCCAAGCACCGTCTCTCAAGTGCTGCCTGCCCTCCCCCCTACTGCTTCCTCTATCACAGGCAGTAGCGGGAGGTGGGGGTAGGGGAGGCTTCTCCGGCAGCAGCCCCTGTCTGGGGGGGGGGGGGGTCCGAGTAGTTTAAATGTGGTATGAGCTGGGTGCCCTGTTCATGGAGAGTCTTCTGCAGTTTAAATGTAGTGAGATCCAGGTGTGCAGGCATTCCAGCTCCTACTACATTTAAACTGCAGGGCAGCAGCAGAGGTAGGCCCTAGACCAGTGTGAACCAGGACAGCCAGGATCACTGTGACTCTGCATTTTAAATGTAAGAGCAAGCTGGTGAACCAAGCAGCTGGCAAACCAAGCCGTCCCAGCTCACGCCAGTCCTGGGACCTTGGCAGCTCTGCATTTTAAATGTAGTTAGAGCCGCAGCATTGCCAGTCTGGGATGGAGTGTAAATAAGGCTATTTGCAGGCTTTGAAAGTGCTGGGAGGAAGTGGGGAAGGGCAGGTAAATGCAGGACTCTGGTGCCCCAGTGTGCAAGAGGTAGGGGTGTGTGTGTGGGGGGGGGGCTGTCAGGGAGTCTATGGGGGTCACAGTGGAACCCCATTGGGCCATGGACTGCTGAGGCCCACTGAGGTGAAGGAGAGCCACTCATGTGGCCATTCCACCATTCGTGGTTGCCTATCCCTGTGCTTATGTGTAAATAAGTCATTAGTGGGCATAATTATGTAAATGCAATAAGTTGCAAAGTAGTGTCAGGATATTTACTTGACAAAGTCAACTATTATAATTCATGCTGAGTCATTGTTAATTTAACTGACTAATCTTCCTACTCCCCAAAAGTAATGTACGGATAATTATCCATCATTAATCAATCCTGTTTTCTTAATGAGGAAGGATGGACCATGGTTAAAGAACAGGGATTCAGAAGATGTCCATTTTACTCTTGGCTCTACCACAGCCTTCCTGTTTGACCTTAGGAAAGTCCTGCACCTCAGAGTCCATGACTGTACATTGGACATATATCACTTCACAGGAGCACTACAAGGTTTAATTCAATAATGTTTGCAAAGCTCTGATCTTAGATGAAAAGGGCTATAGAAATGTTAAGTATATATTTTTAAGTGTTACTTTGGGAGAAGGGCTCTTCAAAAAAAGGGGGTGAGAGACAACAAACACGATTAAGGCAATATGTGTTAGAATAAGAAGAATTTTACTCATGTAGCCAAACACCCATAACTGTAACTCAGACGCCTCCAACCTTTTAAAACACGAGATCACTTTTTGAATTTAAGTACAATCCACGATCTACCTCAAACCCAAATACCCCTGCCCCGCCTCCTTCATACCAAGACTACTGGTTGGTGATCACTGCTGTAACTGAAGGAAGATGTTTGAGCCAAAAACTGCTAGACCAAACAAATATTAAAACTACAGTATTCGAAGCAGAAAAGTTGTTTCAAATCTTCTATTGGGAGAAATGAACTGACATTGTTAAATCTGCTTTTGATTAATGGATTTAGAAATTGCTAAGTTTAAAAATCATTTAGTTAAGGACAAGATGGAAAATAATATCTGCCCAAGACAATTTAAAATCATGTTCAGAGCAATGTTTGTTCAACATAGTGCAGACATCACCTTTAAGAACTGAAGCTAATTACTAGTGCCTAAAGGTGTGAAACTAACTGAAACTCACTGTCCACTGAAACAGGTGTAGAACACAGATCATTATCTCCTGAATCTCATTGTATTGTGAAATCACCTTTTTTTGTCTGTTGTTGCTAGCAGATGGGAACACAGCTAACTGACTTTTTTAAACAAAATGGCTCTCTATGTTATTACCCCCTTTCCTCACTATGCCTCTAACACCCTTTTAGTTCCATCTCCCTCCTTGCTCCATCTCTTCCCCCAGTAACGGTTATGAGCTGCTTGTTACAATCTTCATCTTCGCAGGCAGAAAAGATAAGGAAACAATTGCAGTGCTGACTGAAGTGCAACATATTGCATTGCCTAGTAATTGAAATATTGCCTTCCACCCCTTCCAACTCCATCTCTTGCTTGCTCTTCTCCCCATCAGAAACATCAACTCCCACCATCTTGAAGATGAGCAAAAATATCTTCTTGCTTAGGTGTCCTTCCAATTTTAGTATTCTGTGGCCCTCTCAAACAGCCACCACCAGCCAACATGCCTATACTAAAGCCCCACACCATTAGAAGCTCTGCCAACATCTCCATTCTATATGGTCTACTTTCAAAGCCTTATAATAACTCATCCATAAAAAAAATTCACTTCATACTGATACTTGGCACACCAAGTTATGAACACACTGGGGAAAAACAATGTTTAAATTATAGGATGCAAACAAAATATTCAGAGTTGAATTTTGTGTTTTTATGTGTAGGTCACACAGCCCAAAACAGTTTCATTTTTCTCAATTCAATTTTGCAGTTTATTCATCCAGAAAAGAAACTAGGCACTTTTGGAATTTGTATGAAGGGATGGAGGCAGGGAATGTACATGGCTGTGATAACTGTATAAAACCATTTTTTGAGCATGCACAGACTTCTATGGAGCCACAGCACATAAATACTTAACCTGAAGGATTACACTGTGGTTCCAAATATTGGCATATGTTTTGAAGGTGCTGGGCTTCCTAAAATCCAGCAATATTTTAATGACAAATGACTTGGTTCAACATATCCTCCCTTCCTCATCATTTTCTGTTCTGCCACCAGACAGACAGGTTCAGTTTACTGATTCCAGGACCAATGTGCTCCACAGCTGAGAACATTCTGTATTACATAATACCTCAAGGCACCTATATAGTCTCCATCACTGTGATACTCCTAAAAAGGACATGAATAAACTTATCCCCTACGTCCCTTCACAATAGGGGAAAATGTTATTACTCCTATTTTACTGACAAAGAATGGAGGCAGATTAACAGTCAGATTCTGATCCTGTTACACTGAATAGTACCTTACACAATGAATGGTTTTACTGAAATCAATGAAACTACTAGTAGAGTAACTAGTAAACTACTCAGTGTGAGTAAAGGGACTGAATATGGTCCCAAGTGACTTGCCCAAAGTCACACAGGATATCTATGGAAGATAAGAGAACAACCACAGTGGTATCACCTATCATTACTTAGGCTTTATAGTACGCCTCTTCATTTAAAAAAAACAACTTCAGAGAGAAAACAACTATAGGAAATTCTTATCCATATGCATTCTGCATGAAAGTTCTATAGAATGGCACAGGATCTTTAATAATATTAGAGTCATTTCTGATTTTCTGATATGGCCTTGAAAAAAAGTGTGTGTTTTATGGTACAGGTCTCAAACAACTGAGCACAATTATTGTGTGGTTAGTTAGCATGATGTGTAGCTTGTATCTTCATCTATGTAAATGGCTGACAGACTACCCATAAGCCTCACCATCCATGCCATCAGAATATGCAGTTCTTTAGGGTAGGGTTGTTGGTTTTTTTGGTTTCTTGTGCTTCCCTTTCAGTTTATGTAGGTGAATTCATGTTGTCCAGACTGACACACTGCAGAATCTGTCCTCAAAGTGTATGGAAATGAGCCTTGCTGCTCACATTTTGAGCTGAATGTTTCTAACAAGAAAATATGACAAAATGGGAAGTAACTGTCTAGGAAGGAGTCCTGCAGAAAGGGCTCTATGGGGTCATTGTGGATCACCAGTTAAATATGAGCCGACAGTGTGATGCCTGGAGAAAAAAAAAAAGCGCAAACATTCTAGGATATATTAGCAGGAGTGTTGTGAACAAAACACAAGTAGTAACTGTTCCCCTCTACTCTACGCTGATTAGGCCTCAGCTGGAGTTCTGGGCATCACATTTCAGGAAAGATGTGGAGAAATTAGAGAAGGTCCAGAGAAGAGCAACAAAAATGATTAAAAGTCTAGAAAACATGACCTATAAGGGAATACTGAAAGAACTGGGTTTGTTTGGTTTGCAAAAGAGAAGACTGAGGGGGGACATGACAGCAGCTTTCAAGTACCTAAAGGCGTGTTACAAGGAGGAGGGAGAAAAATATTCTCCTTAACCTCTGATGATAGGACAAGAAGCAATCAGCTTAAACTGTAGCAAGGGAGGTTTATGCTGGACATTAGGAAAAACTTCCTAACCTTCAGAGTGGTTAAGCACTGGAATATGTTGCCTAGACAGGTTGTGTAATCTCCATTATTGGAGATATTTAAGAGCAGGTTAAATAGAAGTCTGTCAGGGATGATCTAGACGGTGCTTGGTCCTGCCTCAAGGGCAGGAGACTGGCCTTTATGACCTTTTAGTTCTAGTACTCTATGACAGATTCCAAACTGTTGCTATTGTCCATTATCAGAGTTTTTCAGCAGGAGAGGCAAAGGTTATGTTCTTGTTGACCTTTCATCATCTAAGCAATAGGTCCTAACTGGTAGCTCTAGGCTAGGCCTAATTCTAGTATTAGCAGCAGAATTTCTGAAAGGCTTGAGAATCTGGTTCCCTTTTACAGAGCAGAAAGAGAGAGAAGGTCTTATGGACTTCACTATTAACATATTAAGCCAGTGCTCCATGATCTGCTCTGTTTGTCTGGGGTATCCACATTACATTTAAAGGCAGGACTTACTGTTCAGGAGACTGCCTCTCTTCCCTGTGCTACTCTACTACAGGGGAGAGCACCTGCAGTGCAAAAGTTGGATCCATACTAATATAAATGAGATAGGGCTTCTGACAGGATAGTCTTTGTGAGGGCTTCATGGCTTTGGAATTCACTCCTCCATCTATGATCTAAGACACCTTTAATCAGATAGATCCTCACTAAGTCTTTTTAGGCATATCAGGCTAGGAGAAGGCAACTCTGATCTCAAATTTGCGCCCATCCCCTCGTCCTCCAGTACATGTCGCAGATCTTGTGCCTGTGCACAATGGTTGGGGTGAGAAGAGAGCATGGGGTTGGAACTCACAAGCCAGCATCACTTAAATCGATTCATATGTGAAGATATCTCTCTTGACGCTAAAGATTTACCTCTTGATGAAAGTCCTACAGCGATGGGCAAGTGTTGTCGGATGCAGGTGGAGGATGCCTGGAAGCATTTAGTGACAAACCTGCACCTAGGTGGCCCAGGTGTGATGGTCGTCTGTCTGCTAAATTGGAACAACAGCAGCTCCCGTATGCTGCCTGGGTGTCAAAGCAGCCCTATTTAGGGACAGAGCTGCTTTCTTCAAAAGAAGAGGGGGAAAGAAAATAATCCCTAAACACAGCTTGTCCCAACTGCACCCTGTCAATTAACTGCGACTGACTGGATATCCAATTTTTGCTATCACAAGGGAAAAATCAACAGCTAAACAGAAACTACACTTTGCATCCTTGATCGTGATGATCACCATTAATGCAGGACAGCAATTATTTGTAGAGAACTTGCATGTTATAAAATTGATGTCGCAGCTTTAAGCGAAACATGTATTTCTGGTAGCAGCCGATTCACAGAGTTTGGAGCAGGCTATTCATACTACTGTGTGGGCTTCCCTGAGGGTCATTCAAGGCAAGCAGGAGTTGGCTTTGCCATGAGGATACTGCTAGTCCCCCAGCTTGAATCCGAGCCATATGCCATCAGTCCTCGCCTTATGACCGCAAAGCTCAGACTGAGAAAGGGACAATACTTAGTACTTGTTAGTGCATATGCACCCATTTTGACTCCTGCAGATGATGAAAAGGAGGCTTTCTATGCTAGCCTGAATCTAGTGATCTCTTCAGTACCTTTTATATCCAAGCTATACTTACTCGGTGATTTTAATGCTAGAGTTGATCAGGACTACAACACATGGCCAAAGATGCTTGCATATCATAGTATTGGAAGTGAGAACTCAAATGGTACTCTTCTTCAAACTTGTGCACAGCATGAGCTTGCTATCACAAGCACATTCTTCCAACAGGCAAACAAATACAAAGCAACTTAGATGCACCCTCGGTCTAAGCACTGGCATATGATTGACTATTTCATCACAAAACAAAGAAATCTTTCTGATGTTAAGCTGACTTGTGTAATGCGTGGCACTGGCTTCTGGGCCAATCACTACATGGTATGCAGTATTGTTTCTTTCAACCTTTGTCCACCAAAACGTCAACATTCTGCTGTATGCTGAAAAAAATTGCATGTAGGAAAACTTGAAATACCTGAGACACAAGTGTTGTTTCCACGCAGTCTTGATGCTTCCTTAGCCATCAGCAATGAAGGTCAAAAATGGTCACCCACTATTGAGGATGATTGGACTGACATCAAAGAAACAACCTACAGAACTGCTATCGAGATCCTCGGTTTCCAAAAACATAGGCACAAAGACTGGTTTGACGACAAGGACAGAGATGCCCAAGCTCTTCTTGATAAGATGCATGTGAGACATCTGGCTTGGATCAACGATAAAGAGAATGCCTCCAGGAAATTGGCATATATTCTACCTAAACAGAAGGCACATGTCAAATTACGGCAAATGAAAGACGATTGGTGGAAATATCAAGCAGTTAAACTCCAAGATGTGGCTGATAGACATTACTTTAAAGCATTTTATGACGAGCTGAAGGCAGTCTATGTGCCACGCATTGCTGGCTGTACACCATTGAGCTCTGCTGATGGCTTTACTTTGATCACAGATAGTGCTAAAATCCTTGACTGCTGGGCTGAACATTTTCACAAAGTACTGAACCAGTCATCAACTTCTGACAGCAGCGTTCTTGAAGAGATTCCTCAGTGGGCTAATGATTTACAGGTGGACATACCACCAACTCTTGATGATGTACAAAAAGTTGTTAGTAAGATGAAATCTGGAAAGGCACCTGGCAGTGATGCAATTCCATCAGAAATTTATAAAGCTGCTGGTGGCCAGCTGATGTACGGTCTCACCCATTTATTTAGCACCATTTGGGAGAGGGAGCTAGTCCCCTAGGATTTCAAAGATGCCCTGATTGTACACATATACAAGAGAAAAGGTGACCGTGCGTGTTGTGATGACCATCAGGCCTTCTCTCTGCTCTCTATAGCTGGTAAGATCCTGGCCCACATCCTTTACAACTGGCTTTCACTATATATGTTAAAAAATGGCATTATACCGAAAAGCCAGTCCAGATTTCATGCTGGTCTAGGCACTGCTGATATGCTATTTACAGCCAGAGAGATACAAGAGAAATGTAGAGAGCAACATCAGGACCTCTGTGATTTTCATCGACTTGACCACGGTGTTCAACATGGTCATCAGAAATGGGCCCTGGAAAATACTTGGGCGAATTGGATGTCCTGAAAAATTTATCAACATTGTTTCGTCCTTTCACAAAGGCATGCTTGGTCGCATCCTTAACAATGGAGAGATATCAGCACCTTTTGAAATATTAAACGGTACATAGCAAGGATGTGTCCTTGCTCTTCTCCTATTCAACATCTACTTTTCAGTGATGCTGTTAGTTGCTTTTAAGGACTGCATGCTGGGCATACCTATTCAGTTCTGAACTGATGTAAGTATTTTCAAACTCCGGAGACTTCAGGCTCGCACCAAAGTAGTTACTACAACTATCCGTGACTTTCTGTTTGCTGATGACTGTGCACTGTTGGCTCATTCAGTGAAGGATGCACAGGAGCTTTTTGATCTCTTTGTAACTTCTGCTTACCATTTTCGACTCACAGTGAGCCTGAAGAAGACAGAAGTTATGCCTCAGCCTGTTTGAAAGAGCCCAGCACTCCAGTGATCTCTGCTGCTGGTGCAGTCCTTAAAGCTGTTGACAAGTTCTGCTACCTGGGAAGTGTACTGTCTTCTAGCCAAATTGGCCAAAGCCAGTGCTGCCTTTGGAAAACTGATCAAATGCCTATGGAATGACTATGGTATCAAACTCCATACCAAGGTAGTGGTTTATCAGGCAGTTGTCCTGAATATCCTGCTATATGGCTCGGAGTCATGGACAATATATCATTGCCATGTTTTGAAGCTCAATCAGTTCCATATGCATTGTCTGAGAAAGATTGCCCACGTGAACTGGTGGGACAAAATTCCTAATACGGAGGTTCTTAAGCTGTGTGGTATCATGGGCATGAAAGTAATGCTTATGAACAAACAGTTTCTCTGGATTGGTCATATTATGAGGATGGATGATACGTGGATACCAAAGATGGTCTTCTATGGCCAGCTTGCTCATGGAAAGCGCTTTACTGGTGGTCAGTATAAGCGCTATAAAGACATCTTAAGGCCAATGTGAAGTCATGCAGCATCTCTCTCAATGATCTGGAAACTCTACTTCAAGACAGATTGTTCTGGCAGAAGACTACTTCACTGGCTCTTAATTGCTTTGAGAGTCAGCATATCTAGGCATTACAGGAAAAGTATAGGATCCGAAAAGAACGAAGTACGCCTGCAGTTGGCGGTTTTCTATGTGACATCTGTAATCGGCTGCCAATCAAGGATTGGTTTAGTCGCTCATCAACAGCATCACAGAAGATGAGATCTGTCAACTGACAGCTCAGTCCAAGAAGAAGAATCAGATAGAGCCTCAGGACACATTGCAAAGTTTGTGTTTTTTGACAGTCGTTTGAAAATGGAGGAAAGGAAAAGTTGTAGAATGGACAGTTGTTGAACAGGAATTTGTAAGTTGCCTAAGTAACTGATGGTAGGTGTTGTTATATTTCATTACTGCATATAGGGGATATTTATGACATTTTAAAATAATTAAAAGAATATATGCATAAGTGCCCTTTTTAGCATACAACATAAATAAATACAAGTGTGTATAAACTGAGTGGTTTCAAACATTCGCGCATCAAAATAGGTGTAGTAGTAGCAGAGTTTATACTTTCTCTTGCAATTTGAGACACTTGTTTTGGGTCAGAAAAGTCTTGTCTGTTTTTATGCTAAATGTTGTTCCTTTACATTCTAGCTTCTGGGATGATTCCAACGAACACGTCACATTTCATGATCCAGTTGGCACAACCATACAAACGATCCTTTTCTGGGAACAGCTTCCCTGGCCAAAGGGTCCTTTTCTTTAATTAAAAAAGGTTTCTGGCAGAACATTACCTAAGTAAAAGTTTGTGATGATGTAGTTAGACTAAAATATTAGACTAATAAGTAAAAGCTGGCCTCCTTTGGATCCAGGTAGCAAAGGGACTATCATCTCAAGTTGAAAACTTGTATTACTGATTTTCAGTATACCATTTTGGAAGCGAAAATTGCAGGAATTAATTATTTTTTTAGGGGTATCAAGAAAGAAGCACCTAGATATTTTGGAAAAGTGGGTGCTGACATACTAAGATAGAGCCCATTTTAATATCTACTGAGCATGTGCAAACTAAAAGATTCAAGCTATACTTTGTGGCTTGTATACTGTGCTTATCACCATAGTACTGGTGCACTG
>NC_134711.1:204794104-204826604 GCF_049634645.1 Pelodiscus sinensis
TGAGCCACAACAACAAAAAGGTCTTTCCCACAAGGACTTAAACATTTGAACTATCTCACCCATTACCAAGATAGTTTCCCCAATTATCACCTCTAATACCATTAACTCACAAACATCCCACTCTCCCTACCTCTAATATCATCAATTCACAGACACTTACCTTCCTTCCTCCCCCCCCCCCCCCCGCATCCCCCTCCTGTTCTGCAATGTGATTTGTCCTTTTCATATTTGTTCATTTTTTTTAATTGTATCCTTTGGTATATATGGTTGTGACTACTTTCTTCCACTATTTGATCTGAGGAAGTGGGTCTGGCCCACGAAAGCTCATCATCTAATAAACCATCTTGTTAGTCTTTAAAGTGCTACATTGTCCTGCATTTTGCTTCAGCAACAAAAAGGGAACCCCTCCCCCCCACATACATTTCCAACTCCATTGCACTGCTTTGGAAAAAAAGTATTTTTACAGGCTACAGAAATAATGTATTTGTATTACTTCAATTAGTTCTAACACTAAACAGTGGCACCACTTCATTAATCAGCCACTTGAGAGAGTTACTTTTGTAAGAACTCTTTTTGGTAATTTGATTAGAATGAACGGTTGCTCACAGTATTATCTAATCCAGTATGTCCATAAAGCAGACAATTTAGGATAAGTTCTTAATAAAAAAAGTAAGTTATTGTCAGAACATCACATGCCACTTAAAGAGGTATTTTCATAGTTTACAGGACTACATATAACTGAGCTAACATAACAGGAAGTACTTCAGTGGTTTATAAGACATATACCCCCCTCCCCGGAAAGATGCAGTAATTAAAAGCTAATTATTATCTTCATTTTAAACAAAACCTAAAGTGAATACCAATTAATAACAACATACTAATGAGCATCTGCTGTGATGAAATTGAATATGAATGTGCTGCAAATTTCGGGTAATTTATTTTTTCGGAGAAGTGCCACTGGTCTCATTCTGCTGCTAGAAGATTATATAGGATGCACACCATTTTCCATCATGTCATTTTACACATGGCAATTTTTATCTTAGGAATCAGGGCACAGCTCAACACTGCATATGTCTATATATATGAACACTGCATATGAAGGCTAGACTGGAATTAGGGAAGCATAGGACTGTACATCATACTTTCTTATGTGAAAATAGTATTTTTTTTTGCTTTCAGCAAGTTAATGTAGCCTCTCCATAACTATCAAAATCTAAAGCTACAGTCTCCTCTTTACAACTATAGCTGTAAGAAGGCATCACAACACATTATGCAAGAGTATCTTATACTAACTGTTTTTATTCTTAATTTTTAAAAAATGTTACAAATACAGTCAAACAATATGCTGTAGAGATACTGGTCACAGTTCATAGTTAACATTGAGCTGAGCTGCACATAAAGCATGGATTGCACTTTCATTGCAGATGAAGAGAAAAGCATACTTTCCCCAAAATCACAGCTCTTCAAGTACAGAATTAATTTTCTGAGAATTTAAATGTAAATCCCTTAATTAGCATACACATTAAAATTAATTAAAAATGCACAGGTCAACAGCTCAGGTCACTAAATTGTGGCTGCTGTGACATCACAGGCAATTCAACCAATTATCTATCTTCATCAATTAATTTGCATTCTATGTTATTGGATGTAATGAGTCATTTGTATAAGAGAGATTAATGTGTCAAGAATTCTCAACAGAAATGACCTGGTCTCAACTGTCATTGTTCCCTCAAAGTCCCTGGGTCACATGACAGCTTAGATATCAATTCTTGAAAGGTTCCCTTATCATTGCTGCCTTAGCTCCAGTAACTTAGGCAACACTTCCTGGACAATTAGGTAGGAGTACAAGGGCAACTTTAAAGTGCATAAAGAAAGAGATTGGGATCCCCTTCTTCCCTACAAATCTCTCCTTTAAGGAACATAGTTCCAATCTCTTTTACCCAGCCACATTCTCAAAATATAACTCTTTTGACTCAGCCCCATCCTGCTTCCTTGATTACAATCATTGAAAAGGTTGGAACTGTTTATCAGAAAAAAGGAATAAGAAACAGTACGATAAAAGGTATACAAAATAATAAATGTTGTAGAGAAGGAAGATCAGGAACTTTTGGTCATCCTCTTGAAATACAAGAGCAAAAGGAATGTCCAATTAAGTAGAAAATTTTAGTAAAATTAAATTTTTACACGATTATCATGTGGAACTCACTGCCACAAGATATTAAGGCAAAGAACTTAGTAGGATTTTAAAAAAGATCAAATTAATATAAATGATAAGAGTTGTTTTGGAAGCAGTGCTCATAATTCCATATCTGAGCAGTGTTTTACACTGAAGTTTGGAGTCAAGCAGTTTGCTGTATATGAAGGATAAAGCATATCCTCAACATTACAAAACTTACTCTTTGCTCAAAGAATGAATTTTCTGAAAATGTACAAGTGAATAGGTTAGTTTATGAGTTAAAATTAATTTTAAAATGTAACCTCTTAAAAATATAGGACAGAGTTAGGAATGAAAAAAAAAGAATAGCTTATCAATGTAATGAGCAACTGTATGAATTCAGAGATACCTGGGCTCGGTTTCTTGACATATTTGGATAAAGAATGCTAAAATAATTTAAATAATGGAAGAATTCCATTCTACCTGACTGCCTTTCCTCCATCTTTGCCCTCTCCCTTCTCTTCCAGCAACCTTCTTCCCTTTTTTTTGCCTATTTGCATACGAGGTTTTGTTGTTGTTGTTGTTATGCCCTTCATGCTTTGGCAACAATTCTGGAGCACATACTTCCATGCTGATGACAGAAGCATGTCCTCTGGAATAGTGGCCAAAGCATGGCTATAACAGTGCTGTGCTCACTTTCAGATGACAGTGCATTGGAAATAACAAGGGCACCATTATCTCCCATAAATGTAAACAAACTTGTTTGTCCTAGCAATTGACTGAAGAAGTAGGGCTAAGTGGACTTTTAAGGCTCAAAAGTTTCACATATATTTAGTTTTGAGTGCAGGGAGGTAGCCAAGAAACCTTACATTTGTACATTGTACTTTCATCATAAAGAGACTGCACTACAAATAGTACTTGTATGAGGTGCACAGAAAAATACTTTTTTTCTTTTTTTTTACAGTGCAAATATTTGTAATAAAATAATAGTGAGCTCTATATACTTTGTTTTTGTGAATATATTTTAAAATGTAGAAAAATATCTAAAATATTTATAATCAATTTCAATTGGTGTTCTATTATTTTCAAAGTGAGATTAAAACTGCGATGAATCACAATTAATTTTTTTAATTGAGTTAATTGCTTGAGTTAACAATTAACAGCCCTAAAATGTATGTATGTATGTATGTATTCATTCATTCAAGGATTAACTGCAATTTTTCACCAGATAGGCAGAGACCTTGGTGGATTTTCACCTGCTTCTGCAGTATGAGGCACATGTCACTTTCAGCTTCTTTGTAACTTGAAGTCTTTAAAATCAAGATTTGAAGACTTCGGGTATTCAGCCTGAGATTATTGTTATATAATACGGGATGTGGAGGGGGAAGTTCTGTGGGCAGCAATATTCAGGAGGTCAGACTAGATGATGATAACGGTGGTTCCTTCTGGCCTGAAAGTCAATAAATGCAAGTTTCTTCTCTGGCATAGGTTGACAGTATCCTTATATAGATAATTCAATGAATAACAATGGCTGCTGTTTCCTCTTATTCTCAATGGAACAGACACTCCCCTTCAAAACAGTCATCACTACTCATTATGGTAGTAAATATGTGCTGTCCCTAAGCGTAGCTTGGCTTTATTCCCACTGAGAAAAATGGGAAGTGCAGGCAATTCTGAAAGTGAGAGTCAGTATTTTCCCTGAGGGCAGCCTGTGGTGTTAGTTCGGTTATGAAACATAATGGTGATAATCCTTAAAAACAAACTCACATTGTTTCAGAGTTAGTCAACAGAGAGAACAGGAGACTCAGGTGTGGTGTGCAATGGAATTTGAATGATGGGAGGGTAGGTGCATGTGCAGGAGAAAACAAATGTATGTGAAAGCGTGTGTGTGTGTGTGTGTGTGTGTGTACAAAGAATGTGAAAAAAACTGGGGAGTGAGTACATGACAGACTATTTGGAGGTCAGAAACTGTTGGAAACTGGCTACTACACTGTGGAGCAACACAAAGCAGCCAGATTGTGTGTGGTAGGACAGCTGGAAAACACCAACAAACCTGACCCTAAAAGTTAACATTTAAAAACAAATTAAAGTTGATACCATATATTTTAGAATCACTGGACAGATATCACAACTTTTTTGGTGTGAGCCTTTTTTAGTGTTCAATTGTGAAATTTTTAATTAAAAAATGTCAAGGAAATTCTCAGCTAAAAGCTACATTACATAAGATTTACATACCAATATCTCATGGGTAAAAAAATTACAGAAATGTAATTACCTCAGAATCAAGTATACAAACCTAAGAAATTGAGACTTAATCTTAAACTTAAAAGATGAAATGCAAATGTGTTAGGATACGGAAGTATACAGCTAATGCAGCCAAACAACCTTAACTTTACCTCATAGTGACAGGAGGAAGAAAAGAAAAAGAATCTGCTGCATCTGTAACAATCAGCTGAATTTAATCTGGAACTATAAACTTGATTATTCACTGATTATAATTGCATGGCTATTACACAGCATCACTAAAGGGAGAAGTTAAGGTTGTTTGAGTGCCTTAACTGTACATTTTCACACTTTTCCATGTTTGGATTTTTTAAAATTTAGTCATAATTCTGAATTTCCTTAATCTGTAATATTTATTTTTGAGACAATTACAACCTCTATAAAATTACCCTTAAAACTTACTACCTCTATAAAATTACCCTTAAAATTATTACCCTTAAAACTACTCATGTGCACTCACACTTAATTCCAATTTAATACTGGGAATAACAGTAAGGATTAAAATATTAGTTCTGGGAAGGAGGTAAGTGAACTTCTACATGGTTAGGAGTAAACTTACCCAGTAGGCAGTTAATTCCATAACGCCTTCAGTGGGGTTTTCTCTAACCTTCCTCCCAAGAGTACTACTGGCCATTTTCAGATAATGAAAATAGATTCGATAGACCACTACTCAATTGCACTATGGCAATTCTCATGTTTATATCTAGGTAATACCTGAGAAAGGATGACCTGTAAAATAACCAGAGTTCTTGAAGGTGCGTGGTTCCTATGTGCATTCCACTTGAACTGATATTGGAAGATTTTCATTAGCAGTGTCTATTGGTCCATGCCTGCCTCCCTTTATCTCCTTATGTTCTGAACCATGGGGATAAGGGATGAAGCAGGATGAAGCATATTTTCTATTTTCTTTTCTACTGGAAATCAACTTATGAAAGGATCTGAAGAAGAGGAAGAAGGGTGGGTAGTGGAATATACACAGGGACTGCACATCTCAAAGAACTCGTGACTACACACATGAAAAAAACGGAGGATTATTTGTATGATGGTCCCTGTGCATATTTTAACTCAACTGATTTACAATCAATACTCATTGAGGAGGGTGTGTGGAACTTTGATATACTGCTATTTGGAAGTTTTCTGTTCTACTGAAGAAGATTGTACCAGACTGTAATGCCTTGTAAAGATATGAATTGAGTCCAGTGTGCTGCTCCACAGATCTCCAGAAAGTGAGCACCCTGAAGAGAAGTGACTGGGTAAGCTTGGGCTCCCACATCTTGTGGGGGCAATAGCTGCTTTCAGTTCATAACAAAGCAGGATGAACCCTGAAATCCATTTAGAAAGATTCTGTGAGGGGATTGTTTCCCCATCCATATATTCAGCAGAGTAGATGAAGTGTCTAGGAGAGTTCCTGACGGGTTTTGTCCTCTGCAAGTAGAATACAAAGGCCCAAAGATACAAAGGCCCAACAAACAAATGGAGTTTCCGGTCTTCTCTAGTGGCATGAGGCTAAGGGTAGAAAACAGACAGGTCTATTTCAGTGGAATCCAGAGGAAACCTTTGGAATGAATGTAGAGTGTAACCTGAGGGAAGCCTTATGCTTATGGAAGACCATGTAGGGAGGGACTGCCATAAAGGCACCATCTATTCTTCTGGTGCAGGTGACTGCAGGCAGAAAAAGTTACCTTAATAGACAACTAGAGAAAGAAGCAAGAGACTAAAGATTCAAATGGAGATTTTGTGAGTGCACATAATATGCCTGAAGTCCCAAATTTGGTAGGTTTCAGTACAGGAGAAAAGGCTCCGGCAAGACCCTTCAAATACTTCATACAAACAGTTTGTGTGAGAAAACTGAAAAGTTCTCTAAGGGAGTATGGAAGGTGTTAATTATTGCCAAATGCACTTGCCCCAAACTAAATAACAGTCCTGAAATTTTAAAAGTAGTACATTTCGGACCTCACTGATCTGGCACCCTGGGGACCTAACTGGTCCCAAACAAGGGGATTTGCTGGACCAAGGAAGGTCCCTCCTCTTGTGGCCATGCTGTCACCGTGTTAGGGCTCCAGCCTGCCCCTGTTGCTCCCTAGGGCTCTCCCAATTCTGCTGCTGCTGGGGCTGAAGCACTACAGCCAGAGCTCCGCAGCCAGAACAAAGCTCTGCAGCCACATGGATCCGCAGCTGGGGCCAGAGCTCTGCAGCCGGGGCCAGAGCTGCATGGCCTGGGACACAGCTCCCTAGCTGCCGCTGGGGCTGAAGTTCCCTGGCCACTGAATCCAGAACACAGCCGAAGCTGCAGGGCCAGGGTCAGGGCCCGGGCTCCCTGGTTGCCGCTGGGGTCAGAGCTCTCTGGCCAGGGCTGGAGCTCCACTGCTGTGGCCAGGCTAGAGCTTCCTGCCTGCTGGGGCCAGAACTCCCTGCCTCCCCACCATGAAGTTCGTTCTCCCCACCCCACACACACACACACTCTGGGCTCCTGGCTGAGTCGCTGGTGCCCTTTATGGTGCTCCTGCTCCACCGCCAGACCTTCCTTTTCCTGGTCTCTGTGGTCCGGGAACATCCATGGTCTATGCCAGACCACGGATGTTGCCTGATCCGAGAGCCCTAGTTAAGGGAGGTACAACCTTGTACTTGATGATAATAGTGATCTCTGAGCCCTCTGGAGGTTTTCAACAGTTTTGGTACCAGACCATTTTTTTTTCTACTTTGGAGCATAGAATTTTCCAGAGAGGCATAAGGATCTTGTGCAAAAAGGGGGTTTTGTGCAAAAAGGAAACACCTACACTGCTTCTTTTTGTGGAAAAAAAAAAAAAACCCTTGCACAAAAACGGCTCGAATAGATTATGCAAATGAAGCATGACAAAATGCTAATCAGTGCTTCATTTGCATACTCTCTGTCAGCAAAGCTGGCAGTGTAGACAGAACCAAAAAGTCAATGTGAAATCATCTATACGAGGTAACTGAGGACTCTCAAGAATTCTGTCAAACCTGATTCTTTCCTCAAAGTGCTTCAGATGTACCAGAAATAGAAGTTGAAGGTTTGATCTTCGTTGTTTCTCTCTATGCTTAACAGAAAATAGTGACAGAGTGATGGTTGTTGGTAAGTGACTGGGTGCTTTTTAATGTGGAAAATCAGAAAGTAGAAATTTTATCAACTGCCTCTTAGAGGAGGCATGTGAGAAACTGAAGACCAGAGTGTGGTCTTTATTTGTCTTAATTTCTCCAGAATGTAAATAATACTTAAATAGCAGATGTAAAATCTTAAACCAGACTGCCAGAAAAAGCTTCTTTCAGTAAGGATGGCATATTCTAACTTCTGTTTGCTCCATTTGCTGGGTCATATGCAGCTTTTAAGACACCTGTACACATCTTCTGATACAAGAATAAAAAGAAAAGAATGACCATATTGAATTAAATAGAATCTAACCATATGTGGTATTATAATCAATAATTTAAGAGACTAAGACAGACCCTGAATGGAGAGAAATCATCAGCAAAGATTGTAAATATTTTGAGGAAGACAGATAAGAAAATATGATAAAAAAGTACCAAGTATCATGTTAAGTCTTCAGTGTGAGTCTGCATATTCCATTGTGACATATGTCTGCTATGTTGCTGCTCACAGATTATACGAGGGCAAAACAGTTATATGAGAACTAATGAGATGTTGTGATATTGTCAGATATGATGGCTAGTCACACTCTAAACCAGTGGTTCTCAAAGCATAGTCTGTAGACCACTAGTGATCTGCAATCATCTTGCAGGTGGGCTGTGGGCTCGGGGCTTGCCTCCCTGACTGTGCTGGTGCTCCAGGCCCATGGTCCCCTTCCCATAATGTTGGAGTACCTGTGCCAGCTACAGGGTAAGTAAGTGACATCCCCATCTTCTTCTTGCTCCCACTCCCATCCTGCTCACATTCCTCCTACCATGCCTGACCAATCTGATTAGCTTCTATGATGAGGTAACTGGCTCTGTGGATATGGGAAAGTCAGTGGATGTGATATACCTTGACTTTAGCCAAGCTTTTGATACGATCTCCCACAATATTCCTGCTAGCAAGTTAAGGGAGTATGGACTGGATAAATGGACCGTAAAATGGACAGAAAGCTGGCTAGACTGTCGGGCCCAACGGGTAGTGATGAACGGCTCGATGTCAGATTGGTGGTAGGTTTCTAGCAAGAGTGCCCCAAGGATCGGTTCTAGGACCAGTTTTGTTCAGCATCTTTATTAATGACCTGGATGAGGGGATGGATTGCACCCTCTGCAAGTTTACAGATGACACTAAGCTAGGAGGAGAGGTAGATATGCTGGAGGGCAGGGATAGGTCCAGAGTGACCTAGACAGATTAGAGGATTAGGCCAAGAGAAATCTGATGAGGTTCACCAAGGACAAGTGTAGAGTCCTGCACTTGGGACAGAAGAATCCCAAGCATTGTTACAGGCTGGGGACCGACTGGCTAAGTAGCAGTTCTGCAGAAAAGGACCTGGGGGTTACAGTGGATGAGAAGCTGGATATGAGTCAACAGTGAGCCCTTGTAGCCAAGAAGGCTAATGGCATATTAGGTTGCATTAAGAGAAGCATTGTTAGCAGATCCAGAGAAGTGATTATTTCCCTTTATTCGGCTCTGGTGAGGCCACATCTGGAGTATTGTGTCCAGTTCTGGGCCCCCCACTTTAGAAAGGTTGTAGACGCATTGAAGAGGGTCCAACGGAGGGCGACCAAAATGATTAGGGAGCTGGAGCACATGACCTATGAGAAGAGACTGAGGGATTTGGGTTTGTTTAGTCTGCAGAAGAGAAGAGTGAGGGGGGATTTGATAGCAGCCTTCAACTTCCTGAAGGGAGATTCCAAAGAGGATGGAGAGAAGCTGTTCACAGGAATCACGGATGGCAGAACAAGGAGCAATGGTCTCAAGTTAGAGTGGGGAAGGTGTAGGTTAGATATTAGGAAAAACTATTTCACTAGAAGGGTGGTGAAGTACTGGAATGGGTTACCTAGGGAGGTGGTGGAATCTCCATCGCTAGAGGTTTTTAAGTTTCGGCTTGACAAAGCCCGAGATGGGTTGATTTAGTTGGGATTGGTCCTGCCTCGGGCGGGGGCTAAACTTGATGACCTGAGGGCTCTTCCAGCTGATTCTACTGATACCTCACATCCTCAGCCTGCTCCTGCAACCTTCTCTACCTCCCAGACTCCCCCAGCCCGCTCCTGTATCCTTCCTTCCTTCCAGACCCCTCAGCCTCAGCCCACTCCTGCACCCATTTTGTCATCATGGGTGGTTGGCTGGTGATCTGTGGAGAGGTCTGTGTTGAGTGGGGTTGGCTGTGGGCCAAAAAGTTTGAGAACCACTGCTCAAAGAATGAGAAACTTGTCCAAAAGTGAGAAGTTACACATAACCAATATCGACGAGGAGTCCTGTGGCACCTTATAGACTAACTGAAAGACATAACCAATATGGATTTCATAATTCTCAATTGCTGTACAGCTGAGAATTATGACAGTCTGTACTCTTATGTTCACCTCTTTTACGAAACTATGTTAAATTTTGTACAGAACATACCATCTGAGATGCCATTTGAAAACTCATGGTTTGCCGATCATAATTTGTGCTGGTAAAATATGTGACACAACATTGTATGTAAAGATGTAAGATTTCACTGTATTACCAAGACATATTCCAACATATTCTAGAGGGGAGTCACTAACTACTTCTTTAATGGTAAAAGCCAACCTCTCAGTCAAGTGCCAATGGAATCAAATGGGCTATCACTTGAGCAACTGGCCAGTCTTCAGCAGGATAGAGGTCATGGACAAAAGATTTGTACTTTGACAAAGACGCAGCTTAACATTCCTGGCTACACTTTCTTCCTGTCTCCTGAATAGCAGCAGATGGTGATTCTTGCAAATAGGAAAGGGCTATAAGAAGAGAGTGCAGACATCCCAAATAATCTCTTCCTTGTTCTCTGACCACAACGTAAATATGGCTTCTTTTGTTCAGGTGCTGATGGACTTGGGGGAAGTTCCGACTGGAACAGGTTCAGTTCAGACAGTAATACCGATGACACATGTGGTAGGTGAGAGAAACCTTTGCTTTGTATTCATTTAGCTTCTTAAGCTAAGTGTTACAGGTTGAATCTCTTTAGCCTGGCACCCTTAGGACTGACCAGAGAATTTGCTGAACCAACGGAAGTCAATATTGTCTAGCAGCATTACCAGCACTTCCACTTCTTCCAATGTCTCTTAGAAGACATTTAGGTATAAATTAGAGCTAAACAACACAGAATACGGAGAGCCAGGATTGGTGGCTGTACAGAAACTTTACTGGAGTGGGGGAAACTTGGCCACACCAGTGATAAGTGGATATCTGGCTAATCAAAATTATGTTGGACCAGATATTGCCGACCAGAGAGCACCAGACTAAGAGGTTCAACTTATAGTTGCATTTTGTGTTATACTGTATTTCATTGTGACCTATTTGACGTATCTGCTTTATCACTTGGAGTCACATAAAAGCTATCTTTCTGTAGGTAGCAATTTTGTTTTGTTGTTTTATCTAACCCAGTGTGCTTAGATTGCACTCTTTGGGAAACTACATTTCAGATAACAAAATCTGTGCATATAATTTTCTATTAATGAAACAATGGACTTTATAAGAGCTTGTATTGTCCAAAGGTAGAAAGCTGTATAAGACACATTTCTGGGTGGAAAAGTTTAGGACTGGGAGTTTGCTGGTGTTGCCCTGCAGTGTAATTCATGAGTGGCTGGCCTTCACACTCAAACAGTACAGGTGGGAGTGATTTACACACTAGAGGCTATGTGTGAACAAACCGAGAGTGGTTGCTCTTACAGCAAAGCAGTGTAAAAGGCATTCCTAGTTGGAGAAATGAGGGGATACAGCTGTCTATGAGTCCAGATTGTACCCTGGATAATATCAAATGGATTACTAAGATTTCCTCCTAAATAAATCCATCTGCTTCCTCCTCCTGCTAAATGGATCAAGAGGTTCTCTCTAATGTGGTTCTTTATAATGTCAGCAGCCAGGGACAAAGTGATCCAAGACTAAGATTCTAGGCTCCTTTTCTAACCTCAATTCCCCTCATATACTAAACTCCTTGTCCCAGTCTGTTTGCTCATCTAGTTCTAGTTCACCCCCTGGCCTCTGGTTAGAGCTATCACTCTTTCCTCCATTTGTATCCAATCTCCTTGCTTTACCAGTCCCAGTCTCCCAATCTGCTAGTCTCCAATTGCAATATCACACTCCCCACTCTCCTTATCTCAAATTACTCTCTCCTTTCATCTTGTCCAATTTGAGATGTGAAGGGGGCAAAGACTAGGACAAGGAAAATTGAATTGGAAGGGACAAAAAAGTCTGTGACCACTACAGCACCCTCCTTTCCAGAGACTGGAAAGGAACCCAAGATGTCTGATTCTCACCACTCTTCTACTGTCAGTAAATCTCTATGAAACCCAGTTGCGAAGTGTCTCTCTCAGTCTCTCCATTGAAAGTCTACATAGAGGCTGGCAACCTATTTTTGCTATCAATCACTCTCTTAGATCAAGAAGCAAAGGTCTGCATAGTGGCTCTCAAAGTCCCAACTATAGCTGGACAGAGAATGAAAATTCCGTTTCAGGGGATTTAGAGATTTTTAGGTTTGTTTTCCTTTGGATTTAGGGAGGCTGGAGATCCTGAGAGCTTGGGCTGAAGAAGAATCACGAGTTTACAGAGTGACAAAGAGCTGAGTGGACAAACTGGTAGGAAGCCAGACAGGTTTCCAACAGAGGAAGTGAGTGAAAATTGACAAACTCCTGCAAAATATTTCGATTTCAACAAATCAGTCAATTCAAAAGAAATAATGTCTTTCCAACCAGCTATACGTCAAATCCCACTGATAATCCAGGTGGATGTCAATATGCCACAAAATGGCAGCTTATTCCATTTGCTTTTTTAAAAATCTAGATAAATTGCACACAAAAAACTACATGGATTAGGACTGAAATTAAGATTGCAAAATTAAGCACTTAAAAGTTAAGCAACGCCTGAATTAAGATTGCCTGTGAAACCTTAGTTCAACTCCATTATGTTATGTGTCTTATCATACAGCCTTGAATAACATGAACATGATCTCTCTAGAGGATTCCTGCTTCATTCAGTGCATGGGTACTCTAGGGATCAATCAGCATTTTAAGAAGGAACTGGCCTCATCATGGCAGAAGTTGGAAGCTATATAGGGAATGAGATGGAGGATTACAGGAAGAGAAAGGATGGTCCTATGGTTAAGGCAGTTGAGTAGTTTAATTGGCTAAATGACAGATCTCAAAATGTAATTGTAAATGGGGAATTGTCAGCGAGTAGGTGTGTTTCTACTGTAACTCCACAAGTTCCTGGCCATACGCTATTTAACATTTTTATCAATGATCTGGAAAAAGATATAAAATAATCTCCATGTCTGCAGATAACATAAAAATTGGGGCAATGGCTAATAATGAAGAGCACAAGTCACTGATACCGAGGAAGGTGGAAAACTTGGTAAATTGGACACAAGTAAACACTATGTATTTAAATACAGCCAAATGTAAATGTATACATCTAGGTCCAAAGAATGTAAGCCATAATTTTAGACCTGGTGACTATCTTGAGAAGTAGCGACTCTGAAAGAGACTTTCAGGTTACGATATATAATCAGATGAACATGAATTCCAAGTGCAACACTGGCCAAATGTGTTAATACAATCCTTGAGTAAAGGCAGAGAGGTTATATTACCTCTATTTGGTACTGATACAATCACTGCTGGAATACCATATTAAACTTTGGTATCCACAAGAAGGATGTTCAGGAATTGGAGAAGTTTCAGAGACAAGCCATGAGAACGATTAAAGGATTGAAAAACATGCCTTATAACAAAAAGCTTGGGAGCTCAAGCTATTTAGCTCATCAAAGGAAGGTTAAGGAGTGACTCGATCATAGTTTAATAAGTGGCTACTTGGGGAACAAAAATTTGATAATTGAGTGGTATTCAATCTAGCAGGCAAAGTATAACAAGATCTAATGGCTAGAAATTCAATTTAGGCTAAAATAAGGTATACATTTTTAACAGTGACGACAATTAATCATTGGAACAACTTACCAATGATTGTAGTGGACTGTCCATGACTAGAAATTTTAAAATTAGGACTAGATATTTTTCTAAAACACAAACTTTAGTTCGAATAGCAGTTAATTCAAGGAAGTTCTGTGGCCTCTATTATGCATGAAATCAGTCTAAATTATTATGATGATTCCTTTCTGGCCTACTTATCTATGAATGATTCTGAAATTTGGGCCCCCAAAATTAACAGACAATCCCTTTGTACCTCAATTCCTCATCTGAAAAATATCATTGTAGGCATATTGTGAGAACAAATTCATTAATGTCTGTAAAGCACTCAGTCAGATGCTATAGTGACAACAGAGAAGACCCTGAAGAAATTAATACTTCTGTATTTACAGCTGGGTTTCAGTGTGCAGTAAATAAGGAATGGGCCATACACTGAACAAATAAGGATAAAATAAAATATTGAACAGCTGCTTATTCAATGAGCACTGTACTTCTTGTGCACTCACTGAGGCAGGTCCTGCAGATAAAATCATATTATTAAAGACGATTATATAATGCACATGCACACACATTCATACGCTCGGGTTCTGACATAAGGGTACACAGGCAACCTGAATACTAGCATTTCCCAACATTTGAGTCCTTCACTTTGAATAATTTGTAATTACAATAAATATTTTACATGTAAATAGTACCTTTAATCTGGGAACTAGAGAATGTATTGAAAAATATAGTTAAGCACCACAACCAGTGTTGCTTCTAAGCTGCACAGCAGCACAGCTTCACAGGTCATTAATCAGTCCCAGCCAGTCAGTGAGCTCTCTACCTGTGAAGTTATGCTGCCGTGCAGCTTAGAGGGAACACTGACCACAACACCTATATAAATATTAAACTCATTTTTCAGATCAACTAAAGCAAACATAAGTGAAGTGACTTGCCTAAATTCACAGAAACAACATGGGAGAAACAAGACCTGAACCCAGAAGTTCAAGTTTTTCTCTGGCAAACACTCCTTTCAATTTACAAAAATGTTAAGAAAAAGTCTCTCAATATACAGTTTTGAATCTACTTGGTCTGAAGTGAAAAATACAAAAATGAACCCAAGAGCAATTAAAAAGGCACTCAATCTACTTGACATAAGAGTAATTGCCTATAAAATTTCTGATTTTTTCTCCTCAAAGAGCAATTTATTAGGGTAAAATTCAATTTGTAATCTTTTTACAAATTAAATCATTCCATATTTATTATTTATACCTAAGCAGAAAATCTATACTATCCTAGTAATGTGAATACTACGTTATATTAAAATCAATCTGGTTTTAAAAATAAATAGGAAGTCATAAAAGTGTAAAACGAAATAATTACTAATTTTCATTTTTTTCCTCAAAAATAGTGTTCTTCAAAAATGTCTGATTATGTGCACTGGACACAGAGGCCTAATTTTTCTTAAAATGTACATTTAGATGCCTAATTTGCAAGAACATGCTGTGCTTGTGAACACAGCAGTACTGTGTGCACGAATGATCAGTTATGTGATGAAAACATCTTCTCTGCATACAAATGAACTGCACAACTGCATGTGTACCATTTTTTGAAAATTTAGGCCAGAAAAGTCTTACTACCATAAACAAGCATAACCAGCTACAACACAATTCTCGTCACAATTCCTTACTGAAATAACTCAATCCATACTTGGACTGGATGACAGGATAGGTCATTATGATCAATGATTCAAAATCTGACTGATATGTTGAAATTGCCAAACAAGAATGTCAAATGTAGTGATGATGTGAATATTCTAGATCACCAATTCGTTTCCAGAAACCAGAAGAGAGCAATAATGTATTATCTCTACCAAATTAGACTATACTTAAAATAGAGACTAAGATGGAAGGTTCTATATCTCATTAACTATCACAAATCACATAAGCTTCAGAGGGGAAGCCGAGTTAGTTTGTAACAGGAAAAACTTAAAAAAACAACAAATAGTCTAGTAGCACCTTAAAGAGTAACAAAACATGTAGATGGTATCATGAGCTTTCATGGGCAAAACCTACTTCTTCTGAAGAAGTGGGTTTTGCCCACAAAAGCTCATGATTCCATCTACATGTTTTGTTACTCTTTAAGGCACAAACCACATAGTTTTCTTATTACTGTACTTTTAGTCTTTCTGCTCTGGACACTTGAGATAATTTGCGACCTGAATCATGAATGAAAGGGAGATTTTCTGATGGCTTTGATGAACACTATCCATCTGGCACAATTAATAATAAAGAAAAGTGTCCACGATGATTGTTTTGTAGCTAGACCCTCAAATTGACCACTGCACTCTTCAACAGGTACTCTACTAATATTCATGGGTGTTTTTTTTGAGGTTCATATTCATCTTTGCTCAGAATAGGATGGTCACATGTACATAGTTATGGTTTATTCAAATTATGCTAGTTCATTCGTGTTAATGACCATATCTCTAGTAATTACAGCTTTGAAAGACATTAACTGTCCATTTGACACAAGAGGTGAAGTTACCGTGTTTTTGGTTCCCCCAGTTATTCAGCCTCAATACTGCTGCCTTATATTAGAGGGCTGCATGAAATCCCCATTGATTGCAATGCCTCGACATGCTATCATTAAAGAAAAGAAATTATTAGATAATAGATAAGAAATAAAATCCAAACAAAACATATAAACAAAGTATACTAATGACCAAGGTTTCCTCCATTAAAGGAAAAGATCTGCTAATGTATAGCAGATCTTTCTACCACGAACAAATCAGTAGTATAAGTTCTCTTTGTAAAATTATGAAGATTTTCTCATACAGATTTCTTAGGTTGATTAAGTTGTTCCTACTTCCACCGGGTAGATAAGTGACCAACTGTCTGGATTTCTAAATTTCTACCAAAATAAAAGTTATTGCTTTTTTAATACATAGCTTATGCCATACCATGCTTCTTTAGAAACATATTGGTAAAAAAGAATGTTACTGCTTGAGAATTCAAAAAATTTCCGGTGCAATAGAGGACACCAGTGGTGGTAACCTATAGGCTACACACAGTCCATCACGGTAAGTCTCAAGATAGTTTGTTTACACTGAGCATCTACAGACACAGGCGGCTCACAACTCCCAGGGGCTGCACTTTGCTGTTCCCAGCCAATGGGAGCTGGAGGAAATGGTGCAGGCCACAAGGAGATGCCAGCTGCTGCTTCCGACATCTCCCATTGGTCAGGAATAGCAAAGTTATTGGGAGCTACTAGGGGCTGTGCTTGTGGACATTCAATGTAAGCAAACTGTCTTAGGGGCCGCCAATGGCTTATCATGATGGACCACCGGTTGCCCACCACTGGAGTACACTCTTCTCTCATCTTTGACTGAAAGGCTCTCAATTTGGATATCAAATGAACAGTCTCAGGAAAGCCATCATTTCATCATAAAGAAAAGACAGGTACAATAAAACTCCATTGGTCCAGCATCTGATGGTCCAGCACTCCTGATGGTCCGACACCATCATGAACCCGGAAGTACTCCGGGCAGCAGGACCATTGGAGCTGCTCTGCCCCCGGCTTACCCGATTCATCCTTTGCTGAAACTGACTAGTGGCTGAATCAGGGAAGCCGGGGGCAGAGCAGCTAGAGTGCTGTTGGTAGGTCCCGCAGCGCTGCCCCTCGGCGCTGTGGGACCAAGCTGGCAGCACCCTAGCTGTCCCCGATTCAGCCGCCGCTGAAACTGACCAGCGGCTGACTCCGGGAAGCCCGAGGCAGAGCTGCTCTGCCCCGGGCTTCCCGGAGTCAGCCACTGGTCAGTTTCAGAAGCGGCTGACTTGGGGACGCCTGGGGCAGAGCAGCCGAGGAGCGATGCTACTGGACCAACCCGGCAGCACCCCAGCTGCTCTGCCGCAGGAATCCTGATTCAGCTGCTGCTGAAACTGACCAGCAGCAGCTGAATTGTGGACGCCTGGGGCAGAGCCGGACTATCGGAAGGGGGGGCTATGAGGGACCTGGGGTGGCATCTCCCCCGCACCACCCTAGACCCCTCATAGCCACCCTTCCGATAGTCTGGCATATGGGATAATCCGGCACTCCCTGGTCCTAAAGGTGCCGGATTATCGGAAGTTTACTGTATTTCCTATTGGAGTCTGAAGGGTTTAAAGCTAAAATATTTGAGAACTCATTTTGAGAACTGGCTTGGATTCATATAAATCTTGGATACAGAGAAGTGCTTTGCTGAGTCTGGACAAGGAGCTAGAAATATTATTCCTGTTTCACAATAAGCTATTGTCTCACCTAATCTTTGCATAGAATAAATCTGTAGAAAGAGAAAGTGTGGTCTCATATTTAATCACTGGACTAGGACTCACAAGATCTGATTCTATTTTCAACTATGCAACACACTTTTCTGTGTGTTATGGAGAAGTCACTGTCTTCCTGTGCCTCAGATCCCACGCTCTAAAAATAGTACTTTATATCTCACAGGGATGCAACAATAAAATGTGATTACATATGTGAGGCACTCAGATATTATTGTGATGAGCACCCCAGAAAAAGCTATAATAAATGAGTAAGTCCTGATGCCTAGATAAGGCCATGTCTGCCCAATATTCAGAGGCAGTCCTATGCACATTTTTTTGCCTGGTGCCCAAATTCTGTCCCATCCATTTGGCACCTGTATTTCAAGCAGTACTTCCCTTCAAGGACTGCTTTTAAATCATGGTAAGGGTTTGAAGCAATGACACTTGGCAGCTCACCAGAAAGTATGCTGCTGACAGAGTTCTATGGTATTTGACTGAAAGAGATCTCATTCTACAACCAAGACACCCTTCTCATGGTCATCGCAGAGGACATCACTCTTGCAGAAGTGCTTGTGATGTCCAGAGTAGACTGCATCTACATCTTGGCCACTGAACAGCCTTCACTGACTTTGTACTGAAATTCCTCTTTGGAGGTTTCAGGCAGTTGGGCCACCAACAGACATAGCAGTCCAATTTACAAAGTGATGCATGGACAACAATGCTTGCTGGTTTGCAATTTGCATTTGCAGGTAGAAAGTGGTGTATATCTTTCTGCTCATTAAATTATCTTTTTGGAGCTCTTGCCTTAGCAGTGGATTCAAAACTGCCCGGCCAAGCTATATAGTTAACTGCAGTTATGACTAGGGCCTCTAGCGATGGATGGGAATAAAAACTCTCAAATACCTGCAATGGGATGAAATAGTGTTTCTCCGTACATTTCTCAGTAAACAGTACCAAAATCAGCATACTCCATAGAACCTTTGCAGGCTCCATGAATGCATCATTGATAGGGAAGGCTATTCTCCCAGGAGCAGATGGCTGCAGAACACCTAACAACTAAGGGTGTTCTCTTGTAGGAACTCTGCTTGAATATTAAAGGAAGTGGCCACACACTGCACAAGTCTTGACAGGCCTTGAAAACTTCCTGAATTGGAGGAGAGGAATGTTCAAGCACTACTGAATTGTCTGGGAACAAATAAAAGTGGGTTAGCTGTGTCTGGCTTCCTTTTCTACACTGGTAAAGCTGCAAGGGGCAGATTCATGTGCTTCATAAGGGGAAGGCTTACCTGTGCCTGAACCTATATTATGTTTCCAGCTCCTACCCCTAAGCTGCCCAGTGACCTCATCTTAGAGCAAACTGAGGAATGGAAGTGGAGACTCTAGTATTCCAGCAGAACTTTTCCCACTGCTTCCAGGACCAGTAAAGAGCAGTCCTACCTCCTTGATCAAAGATTCCACAGACAACCCTGATAAGGATAGGGCATTGGTGGCCAGTACGCACTGGGTCAGGGCAATAGGCAGCGACGCTCTCGGAAACTGAGGGTGATCTCCAATGTGATGAGGGCCTGGATCCTGAAAGCATGGCTTATTTGAGCAGGTGCCCTTCCTGACATGTGCCTTAAGCACAAAAGCATCAAATATAGGGATCACTGTTCGGGATCTCTCCCTCACACAATGGACAATGTTTAAACCACAGTGAGTTCATCACATGGGAATATTTAACTACAACTAGCACTACTGTAACTAACACTAAAAAGTACTACTAACCAAAAAGAATCAGAAAACCCTCCCCCACCAATAAACTAGTGAGAGAATGTGAATTTAAGACTACATAGAGCTTCAACTCCAGGCACAAAAGAGGAACTGAGGTGCTGCTCATATAGTCATGGGAGGAGCTACAGCTACAAGACACGAGCAACACCCTTCTACAAGTACTCTAGGTAACATTCTCTGGCTCTGGTGCACTGGGAGTGAAGATATGTAAGTATAACACACAGCTGTATTTACTTGAGGGAGACCCTGTAACGCTCATTTGTCAGTAGATAGGCCTTTCAGCTTGGCACTGAAGAGCTATCAGTAAAAGGATGTGGGTCTCAATTGTCCTGTCAAAAGGAACTCTTTACCTAGAGGATTAAAGAATAAAATGGCAGTGGATGTTACACAGGCTGGGTTCCTGGGTCTATTCATCCTTTTGCATAGTGGCTCATGATAATGTTAATGACAGAAGGGATGAGGAGAGGTCTTGCCCTATTTCCCTGTCTATGATGCTTCCTCTTGGGGACAGGGAGATAAATGTCTAATAAGCAACACCGTACTCTTGAATAGGTCAGAGAGCAGAAAGACTCATTCAAAGAAAGACTCATTCATTTTCTCACGGAACAGGTTGATAGTAGGGAATGGCAGATTTTCGATAGTATTCTGGACATCTCTATTGAAATCTCACGAATACAAATATAAGCCTCTCTTCATGACAATGGTCATCCATCCTGATGCATTATCCAGCTATATCCTCCTCTATGGCTTGGAGGGAAGTTTTGACCTTCAAATTGCCCTCATCCATGAAGTATTGGGCCCTAATCTCCTCAGGGAGTTTGTACTTAACACACAACAAGTGAAGCATAACTGATAAAACCATATTTTGCCAAACGATCAGGCAATTGGAGTTCCTGACCTATAGGGAGATGGAAGAGAAGACCTTCCTCCCCCAAAGCAGAGTCTCTTAGGCTATGTCTATACTAGCCCGCTAGTTCGAACTAGGGCGGCTAATGTAAGCATTCGAAATTGCAAATAAAGCCCGGGATTTAAATATCCCGGGCTTTATTTGCATGTTCCCGTCCAGTCACCATTTTGAAATTCCACTAGCTCGAAGTAACTGCCCGCGGCTACACGCAGCAGTGAAATGGTAATTTGAACTAAGTCCTTAGTTCGAATTAACTCCTCCTGGAATGAGATGTAACAGTTAATTCGAACTAAAGACTTAGTTCGAATTACCGTTTCACTGACGCGTGTAGCCGCGGGCAGTTACTTCGGGCTAGTGAAATGTCAAAATGGCAACCGGACGGGAACAAGCAAATAAAGCCCGGGATATTTAAATCCCGGGCTTCATTTGCAATTTTGAATGCCTACATTAGCCTCCCTAGTTCGAACTAGGGGCTTAGTGTAGACATACCCTTATATCTTTTAACAGAAGAAGTAGGCCATGAGGTCCTATTGCTTGGTCCCTTCTGTAGCTGTCTATACTAACAGGGAGTCTGGTAAAGGGGCAGTGTACAAGAAATCCCCCCCTTTTTCCCCAAATGGGGCAAAGAAGTGCTTAGGCGTAGGAGCACAAGAAGCAGGTATGTGTCAACCTACCTTTGCTAGGGCCATGATGGTCTCTGGGATTTGCAGCTCTGCTGTTATCCTGAGCACCAAGTCTCGGTACTGTTTAAAGTCATCCAGCAGAGACCGAGAAAATGGAATGACCACCTCATCATGACAAAGAAGAGGTTGTTCTAAGAACCACTGGAACCGGCTCTCCTTCCTCCTTCAAAATACTTTGACCAGAACTGGTTGTTAGACTCATGCACTGATCTTGGTTGTGTGGGGTAGGCCTTCGATGGTTCCAATATTGCCAATAAGATCAATCTAGAGGTGAAGAGGGACTCCATGGCATACGGTACCCTTTTGTCCTTTGGACAAATGTGCATGATGGAGATCAGAACCCTGATCTTCTAGAGCAGGGGTCTCCAAACTTTTCTGCCCGAGGGCCGCATTAACTATCAAACAGCAGTTCGGGGGCCGACTACACACTTGAGGTCCAAATAAAAAACAATCAAAACATGGATGTTGTTTTTAATTATTTATTTAATATTATTTTATTCAGTTATTATTTAATAACACATTGATACACTGCACATGAACACCTGTATTAGTGTGAATGGTGAAATTGTTTCCTGGATGCCAAAATAGAGCCCAGCCCACTAGAGACCTCATGAGAGAGCTAGCCAATAGGATAAGAACGCACTGGCCAATAGGGAGCAAATGTCCACGCCAAGTCCCAACCCCTCTTGCTGTGAGGGATGCGCAGAGCCCGGGCTCGGCCGTCGGTCCGCAGGGCGTGTGGCCGTCCGTTGGCGGCTCCGATCCCCCGCACCTCCGGCCGGGGAGTCTCGCTGCCCAGGGCAAGGGCTGCGCGGGTCCAGAGTCCCTCCTCCGTCCCGCTGGCTCCTCCGGCTTCCCTCTCCTGGCTGCCAGCCCAAAAGAAAGTGAGTGCCGGCCGCCCCTGTCCTTCCGGCCCCTCCCCCTTTTGAGCCGGCACGCACGGGGCGTGCCGCTCACCCTGGAGTCCCTGCCCCTTCTCCTCCTGGGTCCTGCCGCCTTCCTCGCCTGCCGCGCCTGCGGCTGTGCGCCCTCGCTCCCCTCCCCGTGGGCTTTCCCCTGGGCTCCGCTGCGCTGCGCCGCTCGGCGCTTCTCCGGGGGAGGGGCTGTTAGTGTGGGGAGTTTCTTCCCCGTCACAGTCTCCACGGGCCGGATGAGAGGGCCTCGCGGGCCGCATCCGGCCCGCGGGCCGTAGTTTGGAGACCCCTGTTCTAGAGCTTCAGTCCAGAGCTTTCCCTCCTGGGGCTCCTCTGGAGACTCTAATGCATCAGAAGAGGAAGCAGAATCCCTGATGGAACCAAACGCATGCTGATGGGGTGGGGAAATGACTGTCTCCTTGTGAGTGGCTCCTCCTTACTGTAACAAAGTTCAGGAGCAGTTAGTGCAGATAGAGAAGAATGAAGGTGTCTTTCAGGGAGATGCATATTTCCAAGTGTTCTGGAGTACAAGGAGTGTCCATTGGAAAAGCCAGAGCCTCTCTGGTTACCATGGTGGTTGGCCCCCATCAGGACCACATTGCCATTGGTACGGTCTTGGTTACTGAAGGGAAGGAAGCACCATGAGTTGTCCATCTCATGTCTTCACCACAGGATCTCTTTATAAAGATGAGAAGATTGAATTGAGCCTAAGTCATTAGTGGCCATGCATGCTGGATCTCCTGACTTGATAGGGCTGGAGAGGAACGTATGTCCTGGGTCTTAGGGTTCAAAAATTGTATTCCTGCTCTTGCTCCATTTCTGTGGGCAACACACATCAGTGCCGCTGGGTGAAGCTCAAATTTCTCCTCATTGCAGCATCTGACACATTTTCACTCTCTCAAACTTATGAGGGTTGGTAAGTGAGACTCAGAAAATATCTTATGGAGAAGGCAATGAAGTCCCAATCAGGTAAGGCCTAAGCTGCTGCATACAAGAGGGCAGCACCCTCAAGGTATGAGCTTGGGAACAGAAGCAAAGTCTGGTAAGCCTAAAAAGAAGGCTAAATAGGAGAATGCGGGAGAGGGGGACTGTACCAGTCTCGCTCGACGGTACCTTACGCCCCCCCCCGGAGGGGGGGGAGGGTTAGCCTTATCGCCGCTCGGTTGCCCTTGTCACAGGGCGTTGAGGTGTTTTCCCAGCTGCAGTTTCTCCCACGGCCGTGGGGTGGGGAAAGGGGGGCCCAGGCCCACCCTCACTCACTGGCCCCAGCCCAGGGCCCTAAGGACGCGGAACCATCTAGCTCCGGTCCGGCTGACGGGGCATCCCACCGTAACTCGTCAGCCCACCAGCCCGACTGGGCTCTGCCCTGGGCTGCTTCCTTTCCCCGCCCCCGGCTTCCCCAGGCTGGGGAGTTTACCTTTGTTTTGGCCGACAGGCTGCAGACCATGCTTTACCCCTGACCAGGGGGCTGGTTGCGTCTGCTGGTTGGGACTTCCCCCAGCACCGTGGGTGCTGACTTGCGGTGCGGCCCCTCCGGCCTCCCCCATCGGCTACCCATCCCCTAGCCGTCCTCTAGTCCCCCCCCCCTCCAGCCATGCAGGCGGCGTTTTAAACGTCCCGCCGCTTACGCCCTCCCTGACATCATTGGCTGGGGCAGGGGCGGTGCCGGCCGGCTCCGCCGCGGTTTGACGGCTGCCGGAGGCTCTCTGGGCAGGGGAACTCCCCCGTACTAGCCCGGCTTCCCTTGCTGTGTTCCGGAGGCGATCCGGCGCCTCGGACTGCTCCCTCACCCCGGCGCAGCATGCGAACACGCCACGCAGCATTGGGTTGTCTTCCCCCAGGTGCCGAGCAGCGCCTGCTCGGCGGGATTCGCGGTGCGGGGCGATTCTGCCCCGTCACACTCCCCACCCCCTTTAACTTAGTCACCGCTCCTGGTTCTGTATCCTCCTCTCCTTTGTACCGCCTTGAAAAGAAGTCTGCGTCTTGGTGTCTGGTGCCGGCCCTGTAGGCTACGTCGAATGCGTAGGGCTGTAGGGTTAAGTACCAACGCATTATCTGAGCGTTCGCGTCCTTCATAGTCTGTAGCCATCGCAGGGGGGCGTGGTACCGTAACAGGTCTATCGCCCACTTTACAGCCAAGGCCTCCTTCTCTATTGCTGCATACTTGCGCTCCCGTGTAAACAGCTTACGACTGACGTAAACAATGGGATGTTCATCCGTCCCCTCCCCCTGTGATAGTACAGCCCCTATTCCGCTTTCTGAAGCGTCCGTATAGAGAGTAAAGGGATGGTTAAAGTTGGGCTGTGCTAACACTTGGGCCCGTGTCAGGCAGTCTTTCAACCTCTGGAAGGCTTCTTCGCATTCCGGGGACCATCGTACCCTCTGGGGCAGTGCGGCCCGTATGAGATCTGTCAATGGTGCCGCTATTGCCGCGAAATTGGGGACGAAGTGGCGATAGTAGCCAGCCAGGCCCAAAAACTGGCAGACTTGTCTCTTGGTTCTGGGTGGCTGATAGCTTCGCAGCGCCTCCACTTTCTCTACCAAGGGTCTTAATTGGCCGTGGCCGACGGTGTAGCCTAGATAGGAGACTTCCTTTTCCCCAAAGTGGCACTTCCTGGGGTTTGCTGTGACGTGGTGCAGGTGTTCGGCCCAGGACTTACTGTAGATGACTATGTCATCGATGTACGCCGCGGAGTATCGGCCGTGGTTTTTCGACACTCGGTCCATAAGCCGCTGAAAGGTGGCCGCTGCTCCATGAAGGCCGAAGGGCATCCGAATAAAATGGTACAGCCCAAAAGGGGTTGAGAAGGCCGTCTTCTCTCATGACGTCGGCGATAAGGGGATCTGCCAGGAGCTGTGTGTCAAGTCTAGGGTGGAAAGATAGCGTGCTCCTCCCAGTCGATCTAGAAACTCATCCACCCGAGGCATGGGGTAAGCATCGAAGTGGGAAAGGGCGTTCACTTTGCGGAAATCGATGCAGAATCTCATCGACCCATCAGGCTTCGGTACTCGGACTATGGGACTACGCCACTCACTGTACGACTCTTCCACCACGCCCCATTGTATCATCTTCTGTAGTTCCTCCCTTACCGGTTCCCACATCTTCCGGGGTAGGGGCCGAACCGGGTCTCGTACCTTCTTTCGTGGTTCGGTCTCGATGTGGTGATGGGCCAGGGTGGTGTGGCCCGGTTCATCTGTCAGTACATCAGGGAAGTGGCTCAGCAGGGCCTCCAGATCCTGGTGTTGGTCTGGAGAGAGGTCGGCTCCTATCTGTAAGACACCCGGGGTGGTCTGGCCCTCCTCTCCCGGGCCCAGCTCCGGGTCAGGGAGGAGGGGGTTCACAAACAAGGCCTCTCGCTCTTTCCACGCTTTTAGTAAGTTCACATGGTACACATTGGTGCCCCCCGACCGTCCCGCTAACTTCACCTCATAATCGACCTCCCCGATGCGTCTCACCATTTCGAAGGGGCCCTGCCACTTAGCCACCAGTTTTGAGCCCGGGGTCGGGAGCAGTAGCAAGACTCGCTGCCCTGGCTCGAAAACTCTGAGGCGCGCTCCCCGGTTATAATAGTGGGCCTGGGTCTCCTGGGCACTTTCTAAGTCCGTAGCTTCTGTCTCAATTTTAGTATATACTGTACCAAGCCTCTTACCCGGGTCTCTTGGTCCTCCTACCTTTCCTTGATTACATCAAGGATACCCTGGGGTTGTCGCCCATACAGTAATACAAAAGGTGAGAACCCCATAGATGCCTGGGGTGCCTCCCGCACCGCAAACAGTAACGCGGGTAAGAGTGCGTCCCAGTCTCTAGGGTCCTGTTCTGTAAATCTCCGCAACATTCCCTTCAGTGTCTGATTAAATCGTTCGACCAGACCGGTCTGGGGATGGTACACTGACGTCCGTATGCTTTTAATGTGGAGCAGTCAGCATAGTTCCCCCATTAACCGAGATGTAAAGTTGGTACCTTGGTCTGTGAGTATTTCCTTGGGCAATCCGATGCGGGCGAACAACTTCACCAGTTCCGTCGCCAGGGTGGAGGCGTTCGTATTTCGGAGGGGTACGGCTTCCGGATATCGAGTGGCGTAATCCAATACGACCAAAATGTATTGATGGCCCGTTCTTGATTTCTCTAGGGGCCCTACTATGTCCATAGCTATTCTATCAAATGGCACGTCTATTATCGGGAGGGGCACGAGTGGGGCATTGGGTATGCCGCGGGGACCTGCCCTCTGACAGTCTGGGCACAATTCACAAAAGTCTCGCACCTCGCGGTACACCCCAGACCCATAGAAGCATTGCAATAGCCTCTTTACTGTTTTTTCATACCCCAGGTGACCCGACCAAGGGTTGGCGTGGGCCACTTCCATAAGGCGGTGCCGATACTGGAGAGAGATAAGAAGTTGCCGCCGGGGTGTCTGCTCCCCCCCCCTTCATCTACCCTATATAACCGGTCTGCGTGTACCTCAAAATGCAGGCCCACTGGCCCTTCCACCGCCGTCTTCTTCTCCTCGGCCTCTTCTCGCGCCGTGGCCCAGGCCTGTCGCAACGTGGAGTCTTCCCGTTGTTCCTGGAGGAAGTCACCGTCGTCGAGTTCGAGGGGGTTCATTGTCCCTATGCCTGGATCTTCAGCCTGAGGGGTCGGTGGGTCTGCGCCCCTCGGTGGTTCTCCTAGAGCTCCTAGTTGGTTCCCCTCTACCTCAGGGGTCCCTCTAGCTTACCACTCCCCCACCGCCCTGCGGAAGCCAGTCCAATCATGGCCCAGCAAGGCCGGGTATGCTAGCTGGGGTGCTAGGACCACGTAGCACCAACTCGCCTGATTCTCATCTTGGATTTGGACCCACGCCGTGGTATACTGGTGTACGTCCCCGTGCACACACTGCACCTGCACAGGGGGGCCCCGTGGGCCTCTAGGATGGACTAAGTCCGCCCGCACTATAGTCTGGCTACAGCCTGAGTTCAGGAGGGCGGTCACTCGTTTGTCCCTGATCACCACTGATCGCATTATCTTACCTTCCTCCGCGCGTGTCCCATCCCCCGCTAATGCCTGGGCGTAGGAGCAGTCCATGAAGGGGCAGTCCTTAATGAGGTGTCCTTCCTGCCTGCACCGAAAGCAGGGTTCTCTGGCCGCGCCGGGTTCGGTCCTGCATCTCACGGGGTACTTCCTTGGGCAGGAGGGACCAGGCCAGCGCCAATGGCCGTCGTGTCATGCCTCTCCCGGCCCCCCATCGGTCACCTCGTTCTGGGCTCCCCTTTGCTTGGGGGCTCCTCCCCGCTTCGCCCTTCCTGGGGAGCGGTGGTCGCTCTGTCCGGTTGCCTCTCTCCCACCCCTCGGCGGCTTCCTAATCGTTCATCAGTTCGACCGCTTCACTTAACGTGGAGGGGTGGTGCCGACGTACCCAGCGTTGGCCGCCGCTGGGCAAGATGTTGCTGTCCGGTGCGTTGTTCGGGGTCTAGCCATCTCCAGGCGGCCTCCTTTAATCTCTGAGCTATGACCCGGGGCCGTGTCCCCGAACTGTAGTGCTCACTCCTAAACTTTTGCCAATATGTTTCGGGTGTGATCCCCATCTGGTCCAAAATAGCTTCCTTCAGTTTATAATAGTGCAACGCATCCCTATCACTCAAGCTACGGTACGCCAACTGGGCCTGGCCGGTGAGATAGGGGGCCAAAATTGTGGCCCAATGAGTCTCCGGCCACCGAGCTGCGGTGGCCACCCACTCAAACGTTGTCAGATATGCCTCGGGATTGTCGGCGACCCCCATCTTAATCAGTCTGACACTCAGGCAGGGTCCGGCCCCCTCGTCCTTGTCCAGGTCTTCCTCTTGGGCCGTTGCGCCCATCCTCAGGGGCACCGACATCCGGACTTGCTCCTTAAACTGTTCTGCCAGCTCCTTTATTAGCTGCCATTGCTGCTCTTGATGCTGCGTGGACAGCTGCTGGATCAGCACGGTTTGCTGTTGCTGGCTCTCTCTCTGGGCTTCCTTCATCCATTCCAGTACCTGGGCAGGATCCATTTCACTGCCACTTTCTTGGAAGTGCCGACGTGCTCGGCTCGCCTCTGATTTCGGTTTCTACTAGAAAAGACAGACGTAAATCCACTCCCCTTTGGGAGTGCTCCCCCCTTTCGCAGGGGTGGGGACCCTCGTCAAGGTACCCACATTCTCCACCATCTGTACCAGTCTCGCTCGGCGGTACCTTAGGCCCCCCCGGGGGGGGGGGGGTTTAGCCTTATTGCCGCTCAGTTGCCCTTGTCACGGGGCGTTGAGGTGTTTTCCCAGCTGCAGTTTCTCCCACGGCCGTGGGGTGGGGAAAGGGGGGCCCAGGCCCACCCTCACTCACTGGCCCCAGCCCAGGGCCCTAAGGACGCGGAACCATCTAGCTCCGGTCCGGCTGACGGGGCATCCCACCGTAACTCGTCAGCCCACCAGCCCGACTGGGCTCTGCCCTGGGCTGCTTCCTTTCCCCGCCCCCGGCTTCCCCAGGCTGGGGAGTTTACCTTTGTTTTGGCCGACAGGCTGCAGACCATGCTTTACCCCTGATCAGGGGGCTGGTTGCGTCTGCCGGTTGGGACTTCCCCCAGCACCGTGGGTGCTGACTTGCGGTGCGGCCCCTCCGGCCTCCCCTGTCAGCTACCCATCCCCTAGCCGTCCTCTATCCCCCCCCCCCCCCCCAGCCATGCAGCCGGCGTTTTAAACGTCCCGCCACTTACGCCCTCCCTGACGTCACTGGCTGGGGCAGGGCGGTTCTGGCCAGCTCCGCCGCAGTTTGACGGCCGCTGGAGGCTCTCCGGGCGGGGGAACTCCCCCGTACTAGCCTGGCCTCCCTTGCCGCTCTCCGGAGGCGATCCGGCGCCTCGGACTGCTCCCTCAGCCCCAGCACGGCATGCAAACACGCTGCGCAGCGTTGGGCTGCCTCCCCCCAGGTGCCGAGCAGCGCCTGCTCGGCGGGATTCGCGGTGTGGGGCGATTCTGCCCTGTCACAGGGACATGCTCACAGACAGAAGGACAAGTCATCTATTATGTAAGACTGTCTCAATATTAAGGATTCTCAAGAGAAAAGTCCCCAGGTGAGGAAAAAGTGTGAAAAATTATATCTAACAGCCAGCAATGGGCAATCTAGGTTAATGACTGGGCTGCATGAATGGCCTTCCTTCACGTCAGTGGGCTGCAAGATAGTGATAACCAAGATGATCTCCGAGACAGGGTAGCATTGCTAACTGCATATGCATACTTAGAATTTATGGGGGGTGCAGCTCGAACTGTAGCAGCGCTTTGACTGGATGCAGAGAGAGCACCTGGTACAATCAGCCTGCCTCCACTTTATGTGCAGGCCACCTTAGTTTTTTTTCCTACCGGTCTTACTACGTGGAGAGAAACTAAGCAGAATCTGGCAACTAATGGTAAACAAAATGCCTCATGGGCCACACATAGAACCCCAATGGGCCGCCTGTGGCTCATGGGCAGCAGGTTGCCCACAACTAATCTATGCCAAACTATACTATAAAACTACTAAACACTAACTATTTTTATAGGAATGATGCAGAAAAAAGGAGCTGAGGACAACAAAGATTCTAAGTCAGGTAATGTGACAGTAAGATGGAACTGAGGAGCAAGGTTCCCCTTCTAAGCTGCACGGCATCATGGCCCCACAGCTGCTTAATGAATCTCGCTCAACCAGGGGCTCGGAGCACCGCACATGAAGCTGCCTGGTTGGGGGAGGGACACTTCTCCCTCAGTGACAGCAGCAGCTCCCTGCCGAGGTCGGAGCAACGATTCTCTCCCAGCCAGGAGGGACAGTCTCTTGGCAGGGACTCTCTGCTCTTTCCTCAGCAGGGAGCTACTGCTGTGGCTGAGGGAGAAGTGCCCCTTCCCCAGCCAGACAGCTCTGTGTGCGGAGCCCTGAGCCCCTGGCTGGGCATGGCCCATTAAGCAGCTGCAGGGCTGGGCTGCCACGCAGCTTAGAGGGAACCTTGCTGAGGAGGGAACCTCGCACTGTTCTTTATATTGTCTGTTGGGAGCATGAGAAGAGCTATGGCACATGTGCAGGCCAACAGACACTGCTTGCAAGAAATTCTGGACTCAGGCATATAGAATCATAGGACTGGAAGGGACCTCGAGAGGTCATTGAGTCCAGCCCCCCGCCCTCAAGGCAGGACCAAGCTCTGTCTACACCATCCCTGACAGATGTCTATCTAACCTGTTCTTAAATATAATGCACATGTATATCCCATGTGTGGAATATAAGAACTGTCACTCAAAGAAGTATCAGATTTTATCATTTGTAAGTAATTCATTAATTTATCCATTCCATATATTTTTGCAAATTTTGGGGACAAAGTTAAAGTTGAGTAGGCAGTATAAATCTGGAGGGTTGATAGTTACTTATATGGCAGTGTAACAGGATGGCAGTTACCTCCCGTAAGCACCCCCATCTGGCTAAGTATGCATGCCTGTACTCTGTTGGTTCTTTAGCCTTTTTGGCTACTCAGCCTTCCAGCCGAGTCCCACAGCATGGTGTGAGTCACTCAAAAACCCTTCCTAGGTACACCTTTACCAGGAGCCCATCTTGGTGCCCTCTGTATGGTGTCTCAGTTTATTCCCCTCTCAGAGGGCTTCCTCTCCTGGAGACAGTGTCCTCATTCTTACCTGAGGGCTTTATCACAGTTCATCATATAGTCCACAATAGCACCTCACATGATGCTTTCCATGGTGCTGCTGCTCCCTCAGCCAGCCAGCCAGTCACCAATGGTCTTCTCTCCTTGAGATCTCCAGTGACATTAAGTCAACTCTGGTCCTGTGGCTCCTTTTATATGGACCTCCTGGCCCCTGTTTGGCCGCTTCCTCCTGTGGGCACTCTAGCTTCTTTGGAGGACTTCTCTATGGTTTGCTGGGATAGGGTATGGCAAAACCCTAAGCCTTCAGTAGCAGGTTTCAGGGTCTGGTCCATCCTCTCACAGGCAGCAAGGAATTGGATGAAAGCCTTAATTGTTCCTCTTGAATGCCACTGATGTTGCCTTGCAAGGCAACGTTTTCAAGAGTGTTTAAAGCAACCTGGGCACTTTTGAAAATTTTGATTGGAATTCCTGCTTTCTGGGTTGTTAGAAACCTTAAGAAAGATAATAATAATTTGGCATGATGGCATACTTACATAGATGCTAGGACTGCTACATCAACATTACGAACCAAAAAGCACTGGGGTTTTTAGGCCCTCATGGAACATATAGCATTGGTACATTAGGAATTTTCCTTTATTAATGTGCTCTTATTCCATCCACCCAGGCCTCATTTTTCAGAGCTGTGTTTAAAAGTGTATCTTAGGGAATTCTAAAGAAAATTAAATTCCAGATACTGGTTCTATTTCCTCTGTCAAGGTCTGTAGGCTAAGAGCTGTAATTACCTGATGAGTCATTGAGTCAAACATGTCAGATGGGAAAATGTATTTCTGCTTCCAACTCACCATACTCAGAGTCTGAGCTCACTCTCCTCCTCCTGTGACAAATCAGCAGGTGACCTGGACTTGTCTGTGGGGCAAGAAATCTAGCAGCCTGTGCTTTTGCTTGGGTCTCTAATAGCTAGGTCTTTTTGCCTGCGTAGATATCTTCTTTCTTTACTACATCCCTAAAGGAAGGGGATCTGGAAACCGATGTGCAAGTTGATTGTGCAATGCCAACTCTGGGTCTTCCTTGAGCAAGATGATGTGGCTTTAAGGAAATTATGGCGAGGTCACATTTTGCCAGGAGTGGAGGAAACATCCCCCATGCAAAACTTTGCCTTCTAAGGGATAAGGCACACACAATAGTTCTTCCAGTGAGTCTATAAACTATTCAGGTGTATATATGGGGAATTTTACTACATGGGAAAGTAAGAGACAGAGTGATCTTAAGATAGCCTAATGCTTTAAAGAGTCTGAAATTGCTTTGGCTTGTTTCCTGTACTTTGCTACTCTTTTGGCTCATTCCCCAGAGGGAAAGGGAGACATTCTAGTCCAAAGATTTCTACCATTCAGAAGAGTGCTCCTTTCCATGAAGTATCTGCTCTTTGGATGCACAGAGGGAAGTCAGATTTAATTCCATGCTAAAGAAAACCTCTCTAGAGTTCTGAAGAGCTAAGCATCCATGATAAATCCTATATTCTGAGTCTTGGTATCCAAAATGAATGTAGGCCACTTTAACCGAAGAAATCAATAGTGCTTCTGCCAATTTCTGCAGTTGCTTTCATCAAGCCACCAACATCACATCCATCTTACCTGCGTTCAGCTTCCATCAAATAGCCATCAAGGCCCCCAGTCTTAACAAAATACTTGAAAACCCAAAAGCCTGACAATTAATCCCAGTATATATCACAGTTATCAGAAGGGGGACAACAAAAAAGGACCTATGATACCTCTTCATGAGAAAGGCCTCAGGGCAGAATGCAAT